>NC_061097.1:34560473-34580829 GCF_015104395.2 Macrobrachium nipponense
CTTCTTGCAGAAATGGCATTTTACTAGAAAATACCAGCAGAAGTGTTGGTTACATTACCTTCATAAAAGGGTGCCAATTGAATATGCATTTTGAGAACTCCACAATTGGCTATGAGATTTTAATAAATTGTTATAAATAAGTTCTGACTTGATCAAGAGCTTAATAAATAATCTAAAATATTAATAAACTGTATTCATCCTCTAGGTTCTTAGATTTTTGTCTGACACATATGTATTGTTTTATGTACAGTATACAATCATAAGCACAAGCCCAAAAAAAAGGAAAATAATTACTGTACTATATTGGTGAAATAATTAGATAAAATCAGAATAAGTTTGTTTCATTCTAACTGCCCTCTCAATTTTAGATATAGATACTAACAATTAATGTTAACTGCCCTCTCAATTTTAGATAAAGATACTTAGCAATTAATGTTACATTAACTGAAGGATTTTATTTAATGATTCAGAAATGCCTAATATATGTCATAAGCTATGATAGAGCCCTTTAATCATGTTAACAAGCAATATTAATCGATTTAGTATTCAATAATTTATAAAGAGAAGTTTATTGCAGCATAAGAATAAATTTTAACATTTAAAAAAGCCGCGCTACGCCACAACCGAGTTTTAGTTGAGGGCATGATCAAGAGATGGCGCGCATTCTGACGGGTTGGATGATGTTTTTTTTAATGGTAATAATAGTCAGTTTCCCATCTTTCGTGTATTGTCTTTGGTATAACCCTACATCGGGAGCAGGAACCTTACAAACTTTAAATGATTTCATCATATATAATAATTGAAGCATATTTATATATTTTAGATTAGATATAAATATATTAGCAATTCATCAATATAAAATAAATTATTTATTGCTGAAATTTCAATAAACAGCCTAATAGTTTTTTATTTGAAGTTCCATAGCCTCACTGTCAGTACCACATCAATGTAAGGGAGTCGGACGGCAAAATTCTTTGTCTGTCAGTATTCCGTGATCAAACAGTGTACATATCAGGCTGTTTTAATTTATTTAAGTAAGTAACGTGGGCATTGAAAATGGAGATTACATATAACTACTTGCCGAGAATTGAAGCTACGTCGCTGGTTTCCAGAGTAGTAAATACCTAAGGTTTGTTTATAAGATTTCAAAGCAAAACTTACCTACCTTATAGCCTAGTACTTAGGTAGTAACTTAATTGTTATTAAAATTTGGATAATCGATGAATTTATTTATTGCAGACTGATGAATTTATATTTTTACTATAGATAAAACATATAAATGCCCTTCAATCTCAATGGGTTTTTACCGATTAAACCCCACAGGGACTGTTGGTTTAGTCAGTTTTGTAATGAGAAATACAAAAATATTAGTTTTAGCAAAGGCATATTGGATTTAAAAACTGCCTTGAAAACATATTTTACGAAGACCTCACATGCTTATTTTAGTTCGTATGGCAGTTTCATATATCTCACTTTGTTGACGAAACTTCAATCTTTTGAATGGTATGCTTAAAGATTTCACTGTGTTCTTGTTTTGTTCTTGTTTCACCGGTTCATAATCGAGTTAAAAAAAATTGTCTTTTTTTTTTCGAGTGAATGGTCGTATTTCGGTCATCTACCCTATGTAAGTAAAGCTTCTTGAACCCATGAAATGAAAACTAGAATCATATTCTATTCCAGGTTAAAAATATCTTGATACTCATTGTTAAAACTAATAACTACAGTAGTTAGAACGATCACTGACCTAAGCTAGCCCTACTGTGAACCATGCCCTAACCTAGCTTTAACGGCCAATACTAATATTCAAATGATGTAAATAAATTGGTGAAAATCATAACATTGCATAGTATATACATTATGAAAAGATCTTTCCTTCAAACTCCTTCCTGGAGTTACAGTTGTGGGGGTACCTATTTCTACAGAAGCAGTCCGCAGGGACTGCAAGGAACGTAACCACGGATACGACATCCACTAGGGATTGGGACATCTAATGTATTTCGCAGTGTTTAGTACTGGCCCCTGGGGGTTAATTACAGTCGTCCAAATAAATATTACTTAAAATTCTTGTTCAGCAGGTAAAACTCCATAGAAAAACCACAACTGCCATAGTCTAGGCCACCGCGGATAAGTAGCCTAGATCTACCGTTGTGGGTTATGTTGAACATTATAGCCTATATATGACAGCCTAAGGTAAATGACCAGGCCACAACATAGCGGCCGCCTTCCCTGTAAAAGTACTTCAGTTCTCTGCCGTTAGCATCAGTCAAGAGTTGTGGCTCATCCAGACAGCACACGTTTCTCACTCTTAAGTATTTTCTCTTAAATTATGAAATAATGGCATAGGTAGTTAAGACAACAGGAACATCGATACTTTAGCTACTAGTCAAGTTCCATTGACAATATGACGTCAACCAGTAACTCGTAACCAGTTTATGATGCCTATGGTCAACGCCTACCACAAACCTTAGAGGCCTTAGTTTCCTTTGCTCACAGTTAAATCAAAAGGCATATAGCTTTTTCCTCTTAGGTTTCTAACAGTACAGGACACTTCTGCATGTACAGAATTCCCAAGAATGGGTCAAGGTTCAAAGCTGGCTAGCTAGCCTATTACATAGTAGAGTTTGACTCTGCCTGTCAGCCCTTAGTCATAGTTCTTCACATAATGGATTTATTTATTTGACATGTTATCTCTTCCTCATAGTGTTAGTATTCATCAACCCATATGTTTGGTTATCCTGGCAGTGAGAACATTTTGATATCTATAGAATTGAGTTGGTTGATTCTGATGAAGTAAATGTTGAATAGGCTATGAAGTCTTTGGCACTGCAATGTTATGATGTTTACTGTATTGTAGAAGTTTTATTGATTTCAGTGAGTCTAATCAGGTTAGGCCTAATGAACTTGTGAAAGTAGGACAAGGTTTGTAATACATTTTCTTGACCCACCACAAACATTTTGAAACTGTTCACCAAGCCTGTACTGGTGTTATGATTTGAGTAAAGAAGCAAGGGTCACGTGTAAGTCAGGGTACTCCTTTAGCAAAGAACATTTGTTTTAGCTTAAAATGACTAATTTTTATAAAGTAATTTGTAATTTTCCTAACATACAAAATGGGTCTTTACATATGGAATTTACTTTCAGAGCAAGCTGGAGCCTACCGTTTAACTTCTGCCTACCAAAAGGTTTGTAGATGTGTTGAAACAACAACCATTTTGCTTTTTTGACATGTAGATTGCTATTCAGTATGACCATCCTGACAGCATTCAGGCTTTATTATTATTATGATTTTTTTTTTTACTTAAAAGACATTTCTATTTCTTTTACATTCTTTCTAAATGTATAATTTTCATATGCAGTAGTATACCTGCAGT
This sequence comes from Macrobrachium nipponense, assembly GCF_015104395.2. Lineage (NCBI taxonomy): Eukaryota > Metazoa > Arthropoda > Malacostraca > Decapoda > Palaemonidae > Macrobrachium > Macrobrachium nipponense. Next base: position 34,563,845 of record NC_061097.1, read on the forward strand.
ATAAGCAAGAATAATTCCAACCACATGGGTCACATGAAAAACTGATAACCCTGTAGTTGTCCTCAACCCATAATAGACCTGGAACTTATATCAAATGATACATTATTGGCAGTATAAAATTTAAAATAACAGTACATTATCTAAAGGAAAATTATTATTTTAGTATATATATGTAGCATTAATATAGCTACAGTATTTCATATGTTAAAGGCATACTATATGTGAATGTGCAAATTTCTGAATTTATGTCAAGTATGTGTCACTTGTATAATTACCCCAAGAACCATTTTCAAGTACTAGACCCTTGAACCTGCACTAACTTTCTCATACATTTTTAGAGGCCTGATGCACCAGCGGTGATCGTGGTGTAAACGTTATTCCTGGGGAGGGTGCTGCAGCATTCACCTTCTGCCATCTGTTAGGAGTATAGTTGTACAACACTCGTCATTGTCTTGGCATGAGTTGTGATCAAGAATCTGAACAGAAACCTCATAGTATACCCAAGTGCTGCTCTGAAATTCATTACAGGTAAGGGTCAACCTAAATTTAAGCAGGTCACTCACTTGTTTAAGTCCTTGGTCAATTCCAGCCCTTATTGAAATAATTCTTTAAGTAAGGCCATGCTAGTTTTGAAATTAAGTAATCATCAAAATTTATGTGTTATATGTCTTGGAATCTAGTACTCTATTGACTGTGTCATCAGTTCTTGTATATCTTTGGAAGTATTAAGTTTGTAATATGCATTGGTGCTAGGAAAGCCATTAACCATTTAAAAGTTAATAATTTAGCTTTATCCAGAATAGTTTAGTGTTTAAAGCGAGTATTGATAGCCAGTTTTAAAGGCTTATGTTTTCCATTATGCTTTTCATGTTTTAATGATGACCTATCATAATTTCAGGTGATTACTGAACTAAATTAGACATACGTTGTATCCGCTAGTTTCTAACTGTAGTTGTAAAGTCTTCAGGACCACAGACAGTTAATGAGAGCCTCATGAGTTTATGTATAAGTTAATGTTTACTTGAGGGAAATTTTTCTGTGTATGTTTGTATATAAATACGTACTAGTTAATTATGTTTTGTGTGTTTCCTTGGTGCTTATAGTTTACGAGTATTTTGGTGTGTGTATTAAAATATTTAGTTCATGGCGACCATGACAGGACAGTAGCTAGAGGTAATTAAAAGGCTCTTGAAATTAGATTGTGCTCATGTAGCTGTAATTCACTCTCTTGGTTTGCATTTGTGGTCATTGCTTTTTTTTCTTTTGTCAGGTAACATTTTTATCATGCCTAAATTACATCAGCTCATTGCTACTCAGAGAAAGGCTCTTTGTAAGAAGGTAGCAGATGCTTTTAATAAGTCGGGTTCCTATGCAGCTTTCACTGCACGGTCTGCACCTCAGAAAGTATCTGAAAAGGGTCACCTATTCAGCTACCAGAAGGGTTTGTTTGACTTAGATTCTAAAATTCAAAATTTAAAGTTCAGGATAGTAGTTTCAGAAACTGATTTAGAAAGGAAGGGAATTTTTAGCTTACTGTGATTACTTGGATGAGGTTTGAGAGATGTTTACCCTTACTAGAATTCATTCCTTCCCATAGTGTCACAGACACTGCTCTTAGTTTACTAAAGCAGCCAACGACGCCCCTCTCAGAGATTAATAGCACTGAAAATTAGCTCAACAATTGAAACCTGCCAAACCGGGGCCAAAAAGCCAAAACCACACCTTAACAAGTGTAACTGGCCACTACTACTATGTTTATAAGTATTCTTAAAGGGTTTAATTACTTATGCTTAAACAGCAAGCTGCAGGTCGTGCTAAAATTTTGCTGAATTCCGTTGAAGCAGATAAAGAAAGTTACTAATATGCCAAGTTGCTTTTGATCAAAGCTTTTGCTTCTGAGAGGTCAGGAAGTCCTCTACCTACTTAGGAATTTATGCAAGTCTGTTAAGGTTTTGCAAATATCCTCGGATGATTTTTTTACCTAATTTGCTTTGTTAGTTTTGGATGATGATTTTAGAAAAGAGTTACGTAATGCAAATTACTAATAAGACTTCTCCCTCTATACATGGAATTTGGATAACTTTCGTAGGTTTGAGAGGTATGAAAATTCAAGAAGTTATAAAATGGAAGTCCTTCATAACATTCGGTATCTTGTAATAGTAGTATTGAAATAACAGCTAGTTTGGCAGTCAAAGTGCATTTTCATAGGAACAAAGTTGAACCTAGTTGTTTGTTATGTTTGAAGGTCTATGGTAAGGATGATAATCATGTACATATAAATTGTATGTAATTTCCAAACCCGTAGTATAAAGTAGATAAATTGAAGTGCATGCATTTTAAATGTTGTTTGAAATATGCTAGTTTTTTGCATCCCATAGCTTAATGTAAATTTAGGTTTAAACAAAAATATTCTAAAATGTTTTGGGTGTTTTCTTTTTTGTGTACCAAGGATAATTCACAAGATTGTAAGACAAAGTGAAGAGACCAGAACAAGCACAGAAACTAACAATGGGGTAATAGTATTCTCTAATTTTTTAGTGAATCTCTTCTTCCTGTTTTTACTTTTGGTATCTTTAGACAAGAAAGCCTTTATAGGGGCATAAAAGTGGTTCTCAGTGCTGTACTTTTCTTTGACAGAAATTGACACTCATAACTTTAAGACAGTTAAAAATGTTAATCTTACAACTCATGGTTTCAGTGGTGTTGAAAACTATATTAGTAAAGTAGTTTAGGTTCCCATTAAACTAGGAAACTAGTCGTAATTTCCAGCCATGTTTATTTCTGAAATAAGGATTAAGTTGAATTTACTGATGCTCGGCACGATTGTGATTGTGAATGTCTGTTGTGTAATGAATATTCATTGTCTGAGGTGGTTCTTCATTTAAATATCTGTGAAGTCAAGGATATTGAAATTTTGTTTGGTTCAGATGCTGCTCACCTGGCTGGAAGGGACAGTCTGTCAGTGTAGGTATGAAGATTCACCAATTGGCATCTTGCTGGTAAGCAATTTTCATAAATTGGTTGATAATTTGTTTTTGCCACAGCCTTCTATTACAGTTAGTGCTAGCATTCCTTGCTCACTTAGCATGGAGTCTTTTGTTAATGTCCAAACTCACTCAGTTTTTGTTGCAGATTCTGTTATCTCTACTCTTGATGACGAGGTCCAAAAGGTAATCACTATTGTTACTACTTACAAAGTAATATAACAAAGTAAGATAGATGAAGACATGAAAACACAGACCCTGAAACTACTAAGTTATTTGGTTTGAAATGGGACATAGTGAGAGATGAAATATTTACAAGGCCTATTTTTCTTGAGGGCAAGGCAACTACTAAATTTGCCGTTTTGGGCAGCCGTTCGTTTATGCACAGGCTTCAGTGCAATAAAAGCCTAGGTTGGTATGGATTGTTCCCATCAAAGATTCAACATAATGGTGTGATATATCCAAACACGCTAATGCTTCTCCTCCCATTAAGATAGGTAGGTATATCGGACCAAGGAATGGTAGTTGTAAGATTATGGCTTATAATAGTGCTAGTCAATACTTAAATGGTACAGTAATTTTTTTGCAGCACATTGAATTGGGTAAGGTTAGTTTTGTTGAAGCTAAGAACTGTATTGTTAACACTTGGTTGAAGAATAAGGAAATTCCTTCATTAGAGTTACATACCATTGTTTTGAGTGTTGAAACACTCATGGAACAGCAGAGAGATCTCTTAGGACCTTCATGTAGGAAACTGTTAATATTATGGAAGTGGTTCTCTATACGTACTGATTCTCCTTGTGCATTGCATTGGCTTAATGCTTCAACTCAGAAATTAGATAAAATGCAAAAGTATTTAGCTTTAGTAACGAATAGAATTGGGAATATTCAAAAGATATGTCAATGATTGCCAATAAGGTTTTGTTTCATTTCAGGAAAGGACAATCCGACTATGTTACTAAGTGCTTCTCTCACAAACAGTTGCCTACAACAAATTTTCTCATTAGTTGTGATATGCAGTTGGATGACTTTCATTGTGGAGAACAGGAAATGTCCCTCATTATTCCAAATCCTATGACTTACAAACTCGGTGCTTCTCCAGTTTTAGTACACCTTCAGAACTACTTTCAGAGTAAGAACCATTTTAATCTGAAGGCTATTCGAACCTCATTACTCCGCTGAATATTTTTTTGATGAAAAAGTCATTCTTAGGGTTAAAGGTAAATTTAGGGGGTTTGTTACTATTTTACTGCCAAGAGAGACTGTTTTGACAATGCTGATTATTCTTGATGTTATTGAGTTCAAGCTGAAATTTGCCATCAATTTCATATCATAAAGCATTTTTCAAACAAACCAAAAAGCATTAAAGCAATGTGTGCATTGTAGGCATTTTAGTAGTAGAATTTTCAAATAAAGTCAAGAGTTCGTATAGGGAATTCAGGTCTAATCTATATCATGTGGGTCCTTTCAACTGGTCAGGAAGAATTAATGAAGCGCAAAAAGTATGGGTATTATGTATTGCTTGTACTTGGAGTAATGCTGTGAATCTTAAAATCTGCAATGGTCTTAGTGTAAAGGAATTTCTGCGTTCCTTTCAGCTCCATTATTTTGATTATAGAATCCCTGAATTGTGTATTAAGTGATATGGGGAAAACTTATAGCTGGGGCTAATGTGATGCAGAACCTTTAAAGGATGCAGTAAGCTTGGATCTCGTTGAAGTTTATGTCAAACTGGTTAAGACATTGTTGTTTGGGAGTAAATAAACTAGTTTTATTTGAATTTATTGTATGTCACACTATCCACCTTATTAATAGGTGACCAGTAGCATTTAGAGAATCCCTTAAAGAAGGAGATTTTGACCATGTACCTGAACCAATTACACCTGAGAAATTGTTAAGAGCTATGAACTGACTTCTCTTGATCTTATTCCAGAATTATAGGGTATACCTCATGAGGATCCTCACTGGCAACCATGTGTAAATCCCCAACAGGTCAAAGATTAGTATATGAAATAAAAGAAAGCCAGAAATGATCTTGTCCGTAATTATCATTCCATTTCTGAGTAGGCAGTCCCCGGCTTACGACGGGTTCCGTTCTTGAGATGCGTAGTAAGCCGAAAATCATTGTAAGCCGGAACATTGTAAAAAATCCTAAGAAAACCTTATTTTAATGCTTTGGGTGCATTCAAAACTATGTAAACTGCATTCTTCTTGCATTTTTCATAAAAAACCTTCAAATATTGATTATTTTGCCTTTTTGGAGTCATTTCTTCTGCCAGACCAGTGTTGTAGGCGCCATAACCCTGGAACATGCGTCGTAAACCTGGAAATAATTTCTGATAAATATAATTGAAAAGTGTTGCAACCTCGGAACGTTGTAAGCCAGGGACTGCCTGTACACTTATTAACCAAGCTGTTGATAAAAAGGATAGATACAAATGTTTTGTAAAAGAATTTGAATTCAACAGTGACGTTACAGGAGTATTGATACTAAATGGTGCTTCCAGAGAAATTCTTAAAACATATTACAACACTGATTCCTTTTCTGGAAAGATCAGATGATCAAGAAATTTCAGGGGTAGAGGATGATTCAAGTTGACCTTTAGCTAAGGCTGCTCCATGTAAAAGAGAGGCTGCTATAGTTAGTGAACAGAAAACACTGTAGATTTTGAATGAGTGAAGAATTAGTATCTACTAAATTTATTTTAATGAGATGCAGTTTTTGTTTTAAAGAAAAAATTGCTTCTCTAGTGATGGGCTAAAGCAGTTATTTTAGTACATGGAGTTTTTAATCCTTCTTTCTGCCAATAGGACCTAGAAGGAACTGATTTTCTCATACATTTTTAGAAACCTGATGTACCAGCAATGATAGTGGTGTGAACCTTATTCCTGGGGAGTGTGCTGCAGTGTTTACAGTGCACCGTCTGTTCGAAGTAGTTCTAGAACGCTCGTCATCATCTTGGCTTAAGTCGTGATTAAGAGTTTGAACATAACCTCATAGTTTACCTATGCGCCGCTCTGGAATTCATTACAGGTAAGGGTCAACCTGAAAGCAGGTCTCTGGTTAAGCCCTTGGTAAATTCCAGCCCTTATTGAAATGATTCTTAAAGTAAGGGCTTGCTAGTCTTGAAATTAAGTACTCATCAAAATTTACGTGTCTTATGTCTTGAAATCTGTTACTCTAGTGACTGTTATCAGTTCTTATATATATCTTTGGAAGTTGTTACATTTGTAATATCCATTGGTACTAGGACAGCCATTAACCATTTTAAAGTGAATAATTCATCTTTAATATGATGAGTTAAGTGTTAAAAGCAAGTATGGAAAGGCAATCTTAAAGGTTTATGTTTTTCATTACGCTTTTCATGTTCTAATGATGACCTATCATAATTTCATGTGACTCGAGCTAAATTAGGCATACACCGTGTACCCGCTACTTCACAAACTGTTAATGGGAGCCTCTTGAGTTTATTTAGATGTTAATGTTTACTTACAGAAATTTCTCACTGTAGGTTTGTATATACAGTACTGGTTAATTATGTTTTGTGTTTCTAGTGCCTATAGTTTGAGTATTTTGGTGTGTCTAGTACAATATTTAATTTATTATTTACAAGAAAGTGGGGCACATTGAAAAAATTAAAGTTTTCTCAACTTTACTAAAATAAAAATAAAACCTCTGCGATGATTGTTTAGAAAAATAATTGCTGTACAAAAATGTGGCCCGTAGGCTGTTTCAAACACAACAATAAAAATATTTACATAGAAAACATCAAAACAGCTATACTTCTGATACTTTAGATAAAAATAACTATCACACAGTTTTTGGGGCACATTTGTCTATTAAAAGGACACATGCATCACTTTTTTGAAGTCCCTGTGTTTGACAAATGCACATTCACTACTGTCCCATTAGCATACAGGACAAAAAGGCTTTCATCTTCCAGACTGGCACTACACAAACTAAGTGGTTCCTCACATTTACTGAAACAATGAAAAGAAATATATAAGATTAAAGATCACAGGAATGCTCAAAATTATTTACTATGTACAAATAAACATAAGTTAAACATAGGCTAAAAATGACAAATTTTTATCTTGGCATACAATCCTGAGGTCTTTACATATGATTTACTTTCAGCATGGATATTGGTAAGCCCAAGACTTAAATCATGGATGCGAAAGACATCCCCCTAGAGGCCAACAGCATCTGAAATTCTTAGGTCCAAGTACTGACTTAGCCCCAACATTTCTAACCATGGACGCGAAAGACAACCCCTAGATGTCAACAGCACCAAGTGTTCCCATGAGGTCACCCATCCAAGTAATGCCCAATCATTGCTAAACTTTGCTGGCCAATGGCTGTTATGCCCACAGTCCGTAAAGACAGAGCCAACAGTGTCGAGATTGAAGGACTAACCTGACCGTCTTTAATCGACCAATTCTTTCAAACGTCGAGGCATCAAGACATGCCCTGGCCATGGCAACGTTTTCGAGCAGGAATACGAAGGAATGAAGAAACATCCACATACTTGACCATCACACAGGCTAAGTAAAAGAAATTCCAAGTCTATGTCCATAGAGAGGGGGCAAAAACAACCAGTGTTGTATCTCAGTTGTGCAGTAATTGTAGACAGCAGTGGAACATCCATTTGAAAGTACAATGCCTGCACAGACATGACCATTTGCACAGACATTTTCATCTTGTAGAGTGAATCTTGGCTAAGGATAATCAGAAAACTGCATTAACATAAAAAAAAAATAAAAAATCACGGCCATGCAATATTTAGACAAAAGCAAGGCTACATCTGCCTAACCCAGGCAACTCATACAATATGAAGCAAAAAAACTAGGTCGTGCAACAACATTGCACAGCTATGAATTCTTCCTTCCATGTAAAGTGAATCTTCAGCTTGGATGTTTGGAAACTGCAGCGCCATTGCTGAAAAGGGCAACCAGGAACTGTTCTTGAAGGAAAAAGCACTGAAGAGAAGTCCTAGTATGTTAAGAACTACTCTGACACTTCAGAAACACTTGTCTGTGTTCCGAAGGGCAATGAAAGGAAGGGGAAAGACTACAATCTGTGCAAGAGCAGCACCACTGACAGCAGACACATGGTGAGGGAGGTACATCTGGGGAACCCGTGTCCATGGTCTACAGCAAAGATGAAGGAGAAGGCTCAACTTCTGCAAACCCAACATCAAAGGAGAAGGCTCAACTAATACAAATCCAACGTCGAAGGAGAAGGCTCGACTAATGCAAATCTAACATCGAAGGAGAAGGCTCGACTTCTGGAAATCCAACATCGAAATCTGGGAGGGGGAAGAAGTAGCTCTTGAAGTTATGAACCACGGCAACGAAGTGTGCACACACCCAAACCAAAATGCATGGCTGAACGTGGCTCGTTGGGCGCAGCTCCAATGGTGGGTCGTCTTCCTCCAATCACAATGTATTCTTCCATCCAATATCTCTAGAAGGGAAGAAAGGTGGAGAAACTGCGATACATCATACGACGAAGAAAAAAGTATGGGGGGGGGTGAAGGAACTTCATCAAGGAAAGCTTCCCAAGACTTCTCTTCCTTCAATACAGGAACGAGAGGGGAGGCAGAGTAGAAATGCCCGATCCCTCTCCCCCCACACTCCCAAGAGGGAGCAAGAACCAGCGACAGGAATCATAGACAGAACTGCTACTGGTCTTGGAGACGACTTGTCGAAATCAGAAACTGTCTAAAGGACCTGCAACATCAACCTCAGCTTCTTGCTCGTGATGAGAGGGGGGATCCATGCTGGAAGGTCTCATATGACAGTTACAAAACCACCACACTGAAGCAAAAGAACCCTCCTATATCTCAATGTTTCTCAATCTCTACTTTATCTGAAAAGACTAAAACATTACAACGTTCCAAGTTATTGTGTAATCGTAAGAAAAACTTGGCTTGTTCAGTGAGAAAACACTTCAGAACAAACAGAAAAAGGATGTAAAATAAGGATTTTTGATATAATGACGTTGAGAAATGTCCAAAAATAGAACAGTTGGTGCCCGTATCCCTTAGCACTTATGCCTAAAGTTATATATATATACGTATATATATAACTGTTGAGCTATATGATGGTTTCCCTTCTGAACTCCTACATCCACAGAATGGACTATACCTCAAGTTATATATAAAGCTGTTGAGCTATATGATGGTTTCCCTTCCAAAATCCTACATCCACAGAATGGTCCATTTCTTTTGGAGATTTCAATTACTTACGAAGGATTCAGGACCCTACAGCAGCCTGAATGAAAAGTAAGGATACCCACAATGTCAATAATGCTAAAAACTTGCAAATGTTTTGGCAAATACACAAATATCCTAGTGCAATTTCCTTTATCTATTCTTTACTCATTATCTTATTACTACCAATTATTAATCCATTTCACTGAGCAGGAAGAAGCAAACTGGCAATGAACTCAAAAAGTAAACGTGTCGTATAGAAACCATGAGCATTAAAATGGATATTATCACTTTAAGTAGTTTAACTTGAGTCATCATTCTGATAAAAAAGCAGTAGTTTAACTTGAGTCACCAGTCTGGTCAAAAAATGACAATTTGTCCAAAATTGCATTTTTCCTAACTATACAAACCTGAGGTCCTTTTACAATAGGAAGGTACTAGCGGCAGCTGGATAGGTCGTAAGCTTTCGAACAAGGGGTTCGGTAGTTAACTGCTTGTCCGACAGGCGCGCGCGCGCGACTGGGAGGTAAACAAATCACTTTTGCTTTTGGCCCAAGCAAAAACTGCAGAGTGAGGGGTGGCATGAGGTGGGACTATGTGTAAAAGGACCTCAGGTTTGTATAGTTAGGAAAAATGCAATTTTGGGACAAATTGTCATTTGTTCCGACACGGCATACAAACCTTTCGGTCCTTTTCCACAATAGGAAGACTCACTTCTTGGTGGGAGGAATCTGAGTCTTTTGTGAACAGACTGGTGTTCGCCCAACCTTGGAATGCCTCCCTGGTCGTAAGAGCGAGGGAGGGATCCAAGCCTCTGTCCGATTGATCGGGTGTGCACCGCAGGATCAATGGTCCAAACCGACCTCTGGACCAAGTACTAAGAAGAGAAGGCAAGCGTATCTCTTCGTACCAGCAAACAAGAACAAGTTCCTATTTGCAAGAGGCAACATAAAGTTATGGTTTGTCTCTTGTTGGCATCCACTTCCCCCCCACCCCCCCCTTGTAGGAGGAAGTGGGTGGATATTCGCTCCCATCCCTAGTGAAAGGGATAGGATGGGGCTCTGTCGAGTAGCTCACCGGCATCTCGTCCTTATCCAGCAAGGTGATGACCGTATCCCATCTACCCACAGGTAGAGGGGGAGAAAAAGATAGGAAGAGAAGCCAGTCACTCTCTCATTCACTTATTCTATTCTTACAGTCACACCAGGACTCGATGCTGTTCAGCCTGCTAGGGTCTGGGTTAGCTACACAACGTGTTGAGCAGCCACCACGGGTCCCAAGGAAAACGATCCAAGGACCTGTGGGCAATATCCAAAAGGTAGAAGGAGGTGCCAGTGGTCTGGTTGTACCAGACCCCTGCCTTCAGTACCTGCGCCACGGAGAAGTTCTTGTGTAACTCGAGGGAGTGTACTTCTAGGTCATCTTGGTGCTGACGAAGAGTCTTCACACTCAGCCTGGGATGTCGAGTTCTTCAGAAAGCGCGGTCGCGCTTTCACAGGACAAAGCAGCATCTCCTTCGCATCGAAAGGCGGTGAAGTCCATTAGGGAGGGGATTGTGAAGGACTCTAACCGATCGTCAGGAACCGAAGGGTTCAGAGTCTTCGCTACGAATTCGGTACGAAATCGAGCGTCACGAATCCCCATCCCCTGGATGCTTGACTTCGCAGGAAAAGTCATGCAATTACCTCAGAGGAAAAGAAGGGAATGGTCGTATGACCTATCCCTCTTCTCGACTTCGGTGATGTCCTGTACCCATACTGGTCTATCCGTCTGCAGCGAAGTTGTTCTTCTCGGTAGTGGATAGGACACCGACACTCAATGGTGGTGTCGAATGGTATGGGTACTGTGACAAGCCGTTAGGACGAAGAAAAGACTGTTATGGAACAACCGAACTAAGTCCACAGCTTAGTTCGTAACAGACTTGGGCGCTCTGACAGCTGCCGACTGACTGCGTTTCGGTAGGAGGCAAGTTGTCCAAGCACCCGAGCAAGTCACGTGACCTTCCGCCTTAAAAGGGTTATGCCAAGAGACTAAACAAATAATTTGTTCGTCACCGATGCCAGAAGGCAAGGTGATGACTCTCTTAAGGCATGTGCCCAACAGAGGCGAAAGTCAATTGCCTTCTAGCAGACCGAGGTGCCCTGATGGGCAAGATATCTCATAGTATAGTTGATTCTCGGCTAAGGAGAAACAACACTAAGTGTCGTTGAAACGGAAGAAGGATTCTCAAGATTCTGAACCTGTGCTACAAAGACTGAGAACGCTAACCGCTATTCATTGCTGTCCGGTGAGGATCGTAGTTGCAATAAAAGCGGAGCGCTTTTCAGTAATGAAGACAGGAAATACTGCCTGAAGAACTGCTTCTCATGGGCTGAACATTTGGAAGTAGAGCTGTCAGGTCGGAGAGTAGGCGATGTCTTCTGACATATCTGTTAATTCGGGGCGAGCAATGAATAATTGCACACCTACGAATACGAGATATTTTGAAGACAAACTCAGATGTCTGCAAAAATCATTCGCATTATCGCGGTGCGATGCAGCGGGTGACTAGTATACAGACTTCTGTTACCGTGCGGTAAACAGAAAGATGAAAGAGTCCAAGAGATATCTCTGTTGAAAATTCTCGCAATGTCGAAGGTGATGAAATCGAGCGTCACAGCAGTAGATGGTCCTTCATTATTGCGAGAATCCCCGTTAATCAGAGACCTAAGTCCATGATTGTTGGGCAGAGATACGGTTCGGTAGTCAATCAAACCAGGGGAGAGAGAGACGTAACCGACCGTGCATCTCCGAGACCTAGCTGATACTGAGCCGCTATCAGGCAGTTCAATACGCAGTAGCTCTCGGTGACTCGTCATCCTGAGTTGCCAGGTAATCCATTATTCCACGAAGGAATGCGTTCGGCTAGAACCATCGAGCATAAAGAATACGCTCGAGCAATTATATTTAACCGAAACGGATTTCGGTAAATACAAAAGCTGATTTGGTGTTGTCATGACAATACCAAGTATCTAAAATCGAAACAGATAACTGCTGGGAAGTTGCAGGCAACCCCGAGTTGCAGTTCAATTAAGATACAATTCATCTCGGTCACAAACCGTAGAGTTAACTACGGTATGCGCCTACCCCCCGGACAATTCAACTGTTAAAAGAATCATGTCGCGAGGGTAATATACGTAGTATATTTGTAGGTTCTGTACCACGGCCTCCATCCTAAATTCTTTTCCTCTCGAGGAATGAGAATAAGGATTGGAGATCGACCACCTTCGTTCTCTAGTCAAGAGAGTGAAGGAGAAGTCTTTCCCAAAGGAAAGCTTCAATGGTGAACAGAAATACCGAAGACGATAGTTCAAGCCAAAACTGGAAGTTCCGTCCGTTATTCTCTATTCCAGGGTTAATCGCCCTACTGTGAGATACTCTTCTTTCAGCAGCAGTCTTCTTCCAATGCTAGAAATTACAGGAATTCGAGCCATAAGCCGAGGTTCCCGATTATCGTGTAACAATTATCGGGGATTCTCGCTCACTTTGGACCGTGGTTCTCGCCTAAGTGTTTGGAGATCGTAAAAAACTCGAACACTCTGAGTGCGCTAGAAATTCCGTAGAATTCTAAGCACTCTGCGAAACCCCCCACCGAATTCGTCAAACGATATCGGCTGGTGATCCTCCCGATTCCCGTAGAAATCGAGAAAGGGGCAGGATCCCTCCTCAACGACCGGGGCTTACGTCAGGTAGGACCCGAAGGTCCCCCCGGTAGCGCAGCCCCTAACGTGGGATCTTACAGAGAAATCTCTGTAGGATCCCTCCCCTTTCCCTCGTAGCCGTAAGGAGAGAGGGAATGGGGGAGGAATTGGATACTGGCTCGCCTTCCCAGCGGAACTAGCAGTTGGAGAAGAAAGGAGCAGCCATCGCCTTACGGCGATGGCCTCTCAGAGCCTGGGAAAACGTATCGTCAGGATAAAACGTTTTCCCGAGGAGGGTTACGAACCCATACTGTAGGTTAAGGGTCTGCCGCCACTGTGAACGTCGTCTGGGTGGGGCTGATCGACACCTGACAGGAGAGAGCCGATACCGTCCTTCGACTCATTCCAGTCCTCGTTCGAGGTCGAAACCTCAGGAGGACCGAAGGGGTATTCAAATACGTGTCCGAAGACACGTAGAAAAACGCGCCTCTGTCGCAGTAGAGGAGGTGAAGTAGCTTGTTCGACTGGCCAAAACTGAGAGAGCCTTCTTGTCCGGAGACGAGAGACTACCTGGTTCAACACAGTCGGCAAGCTCCGATCGCGGCAGACCCACCGTCGATTTGGGTTCCCTCTCGGGCCCCAAAACGACTCGAGCCGAGACGTGGCTCTGCTGGTGGGAGCGGCAGATCCTTCCCCGAGGTCGTTGTGCTGACGAATCAGCGCCATAACCTCGGCAAAGTTCCTCTGGATCTCGGAAGTCACAGCATCTTGCAGAGTGGGACCGTTTAAGCCCTTCGAACAAGAGCATATTCCGAGAACCTTCCTCCTAAGAAGGGGGAACAGCGACAGCCCTCTCGGTCTTCTCCATCCACTTGCGCATACGTCCTGGCCGGTCCAAGAACCGTGCCTGGCACGTAGGGCGTCGTGGTGGGATCATGAGGGGCGCACCCCTCACGATCACTCCTCAATACCTCGCTCCTCCCGGTGTAACCCGAGGAGGTTGAAGGTACGGAGAGGCAGACCTGACGCTCCCTCCTCGCTCGCTGGCAGAACCAGCAGGCTTGGAGGGCTGCAGGCGATCGTCAACCCGCGGTGGCGATCGAGCTGCAGGCCTGGTCGAACCGTCTCGCTGTGGAGAACGGCTGGACTGAGCACAGCATCCCGATCTCGAGTGTCAGAAGAGCTGGTGCTGGTTGCCGTACCCGATCGCTCTCTGTGAGAGCGACGGTCAGGCGACCTGCAGGCTCCACTGTCACAGTAAGACCGGTGCTTGTCCTCACGGCACGTCACGTCGCTGGTTCCAGCCGTGGCTGGCACCAGCGAACGGGAGGACCTCAGCCCGTGGCCGGTCGTGGACCGTCACGTCCCCGGGTAGCCAGCTGGTCGCCGCGAGAGCGAGAGCTGGCTCTTGGTGAGAGTCGCTTTTGTGAGCGGCTGTCACCAGTCTTCCGCCCCGTGCCGTGAACCTGACGCTGAGCGGTACTCAGAGGTCTGGTTCCTGGCTGCACGGTCGCTGGTAGGCGACCGTACACTCAGTACCTCCCTTGCGAACGAAGGCGTTGAGGCCGAGACGGACCCTGATGCAGTGGCAGAACCACTGACACCAGGCGAGGAAGTACCGGTGTTAGCCGGTACCCCTCTGGTCCCCGTAGTCTTCTTCCTTGCGGAAGAAGAAGAACGGGCCCCGCTCCCGAAGGGAGGGCAGGAGGACCAGCGGAAGGAACCCTCCCGTCCCACCGAGGTGAGACGGGTCCCGAGAAGCTCTCGCGGGGAGACTTCTTAGGAGGGAGGAGGCAACCTTCTTCTTCCTCGGCTGTGAGCCTTAGAAGTCGAAGGGAAGAGGCGGCAGCCGACGACGATGAAGAAGATGAAGACGACGACGACGACACCTTCCTCCTCTTCTTCGTCCCACTTCCTCAGGACAGACGTAAGATCTGCTATCCAGGGCGGAGCCGGGGCTGCTGTAGCCGAAGCCACAGGGCCCGGACGCACCTGTACAGACAGACCAAAGTCTGGGGTAGTACCACCACGAACAGGGACGACGTCAGCAGGTATGGGCATCTCAGGAACAGCAGGCACAGCCAGCACATCATCGGTAGGGACAGCCAGCGCAGCAACGCAGGGACAGCCAGCGCAGCAACGGCAGGGACAGCCAGCGCAGCAACTGCCATGGACAGTCAGCCCAGAATCGGCAGGTACGGCAGGCAGCACCGGAAACACAGGAAGTGGAGCAGCAGCCAGCAACATCCTGGTACCGGGCGGCAGGTCCAGGGCGGGGCGAGCTCTAGGGCAGCGGAAGATCGTGGTCGCGGCAGCGCGGCAACACAGCGGCGGCGGCACGCTCTCGGTACGGCGAACGGCACTTCACAGCGGCTGTAGGCAAGACTGTTACCACGTGAGGCGAGTACACCAGGTGAGGAGGGACGTCGTCACCTGGAGCGTGGTCACCACTCCATGGGTGACCGCAGTAGGCCCAGACATAGAACCGCAGCCCCTGGACACTAGCACGCCCTGCAAAATGGAAGGACGCCCATACCTCACCAAGGTCCACCCTCGTGGCAGTAGCACCTGCGGAAATAACAGTAGTAGCGATTAGTGGGGGGGAAGTCCCCTCGCGCGGGGGGTGAGCCCTCTCCGAACGAGTGGAAAGACCCCGAATACAATTGTACATCGGGCACCGAGCGCCCTCCCCCACGCTCGACGGATCGGGACGAGGAGAAGAACGCAGATAACCTCCCCCCCAAGGGGAAGGGCCATCTGTGGGAGCTGAGGGGGGGGGGGGGGTCTCGTTCCCCACCCCCGCACAGCACCCATGTACCCAACAATAATAATAAGAGCCCGAGAGCAATCGTGCCCTCGGCCCGAATGCAAGGGCATAAGGATCAATTCCCTGACTGAGCGGAACTTGAACCAAATAAAAATTGATGCAATCAATAATAAAAGGAATAAAATGAAAAAGAATCTTGCATTACGATTCACTTCACAATGATAAAAGGGCTCAGATCGAGGCGCATTTGCGCCCTCGGTACCGAGCGCAAGGGTAAAAGGATCCATTCCCGATTATGAATGGAAACCTTGATCCATAATGAATTGATGCAATCAAAACATATATGAAATGAAAAAGAATACTGCGCTTGCGATTTCACTTCATACAAATAAAAGGGGAAGGATCAATTCCCGGGAAATAGCGGAAACATTGATCCAAGTAAACAATGCAATCTCAATAAAATATGAAAATGAAATAGAACTGCACTTGCGATTTCACTTCATTCAAATAAAAAGGGGAAAGGATCAATTTCTGGGTAAGCTCGGAAACTGATCCAAAATGAGTATTGCTACAATCAAAATAATATATATGAAATGAAAAAGAATACTGTACTTGCGATTCCATTCCATACAGAATAAGTTTTTCGTGCCGAGCGCATTCGCTCGGCAACGAGCATACAGGTAAAAAAAAATATAAATGAAAAGAGCACTTACTTACGATTTTCATCTACACATTTCCAACCAAAATATACGCTCGGAGCGAGCGCTCTCCCACCCTCGGCACCGAGCATACAACAATACGAGGATCATTTCTGGGAAAATGAATTCCCGCACTTACGCCCTTCAGTCCCGGCACTCGGGTAATCGGAGGGCGTGGTGAAACCAAGATCCTTTAATTCACAATTGAATTCAATGGAAATAAATATGAAATGATTGTACTTACAATTCAGTTTCACTAGATAAATAGAAAAAGAAAAACACAACCATGCGAAAGCAACGACGATGAAGCGGGCAGAGAGCGATGATACACGTCCACACGCCAGCAGGCCGAAAGCAAAAAGTGATTTGTTTACCTCCCAGTCGCGCGCGCGCGCCTGTCGGACAAGCAGTTAACTACCGAACCCCTTGTTCGAAAGCTTACGACCTATCCAGCCGCCGCTAGTACCTTCCTATTGTAAAAGGACCGAAGGTTTGTATGCCGTGTCGGAACAAACAATAGTTTAACTTGAGTCACCAATCTGGTCAAAAAGCATGTGATAATCTTCAGCAGAAGTTAGCTTAACTAAATTGTAATCATATACAGAACACTGTAGAGGGTACTGAACGTTCATTGCAGTATT
>NC_061097.1:34581329-34769106 GCF_015104395.2 Macrobrachium nipponense
CATTGCAGTATTGCAGTATTCTCAAGTTGCACTGCTTTTTTTATCTTATTCTTTAACCGTTCCATTTGATCTCTTCCCATATAGCATCCACAATCTCCATCTTGGTTTATCAAGAATATTCAACCATGGTGAGAGCAAACCTTTCAAACCAGACAACAGTTGAAAGCTGTGATAAATAGTGTGGTGAAATTCAAAGCAGACACAACAGTTGAAAACTGTGATAAATAGTATGGTGAAACTAATCACCTAGGAATTGTTCCTATACAATAAAGTGCAATGTGTATCCTTGTATTTGACTGCCTCAAGATCAAAAACTCCAAAATTCAGATTTGCAGTCAATCACACTGGGGCCATTTTCTCTCCTTACTGGCCAAAACAGATGTATGCAAATATGTACTCGACATCACCAGAGTTGGGACTTGCCATCTCAACCATCATAAAAATTACCATCATTTTTCACTGTACAAGTACACTGATGACAAATAATGTTAATGAAGTAAGTTAAGTTTTGAAAACCTGTATCACTTACTTCAAAGCCTTTTCCAGAGTCCAGCTATAAAAAGATTCACTGTGACCATTCACGGGATTGATAGCGACCAGGTGAGTTTCATTTGCCTCTTCATCATGACTCAAAACAAATAACAAATCCTGAAATTAGTAATGAAATTAGCAAATGCACAGTAATACTTGATAATAAAAAAAGTCCTTAACAGTATCTTGAGAGGAATCAGTTACATCTTACTAAGAAACTAATTTCTCAGTAGGTTGGTTAAACAATTCAACAAACCACTGGAAAATGCTTAGTACTCATTAAAAACCAAACACAAAAGTTTGAATTCTCAGTTTACAGAAAGCAGACCATAATGCTGATATGTTTGAATTCTCAGTTTACAGAAAGCAGACTACATAAATGTAATGCATTATTATATGTTCCTTTTTATTCCTATCATAGCATTCAAATAAAGAAAAATATAGTTAACATGGCTATCAAGGCTCTAAAAGTTTGTGACCCACAGTATTTAGATGATGAAATATCCCATATTCGGAATATTTTTAATAAGTTGAGTTACCCTTCACATTTTATTGAAAATGCTTTGTCTAAACATAAAAAAATTTTACAACCCTTCACACAAGCAGATTGACCACAGCAAGAGATCCCTATCGCCTCCATATCATGGGAAGTTAAAATCAACAGTTCAGTTAATGTTAAAAAGCACCTTCACATATGAAAATTCAATCAAATCAAAATTCACTAAGAATAATTGCCGCACAATTGGTAGTGATAATAACATGAGAGATATATAGGAGTATATTCTATAAAATGCCAGTTCTGCAATTTATTTTATTTTAGGGAGACAGGTAGAGAGAGGGACATAAGATTACAAGAAGATTAAAAAGTAGATAGGGACTTTGCTCACAACAACACTATTGTTAAACATTGTTGCAAGAATAATCACATCATGGACTGGGAGGGAGGTAAAACTACATACGTTACTAGTCAAGTAGGCCTTAGAAGAGTAGAGGAGGGGGCTTTGATAAATATTTGCAACACATTAGATGGCAATAAAGCCTTTATACAGGACAATACAGAAAGGCTAGTCTATCATTTCTTAAATTTCAACTTAAAAGCAGTTATTCGAGGCCCCTGACACTATGTCTCCCTCATCTCTCCCTGCACAGGTTGCTGAAGTGGCAGTCGTCGCAGAAATTACAGGCACCAATGCTGTAAGTCGTTCATCACCCAGTCACTACAAACAGGCACCGTACCATCGAGAGACAGATTTAAGATCACAATGTCTGACTTAACAGATACAGGAAAACAGCTGTTACATAACTGACATTTCTTAATTTATGCTGCAAGATTGTTTGATGGTTTCCTGGTTTGTTAAGAAAAAAAATTTTCAATTGTCTTCTCAACAAACACATGTTTTTATTCAGCTGTCTGAAGAGGAACATTGTGCAAATGGTCAAAAGCTCCCCTTTTTTAACCTTTTTTGTGTATTTTGAAAAATACAGTCTCTCATATACTGTACATTATTGTGGCTTTTTACTTAATTCGATAATAATATCCTGTGAAAGACGGGGCAATAGTGCAAAGGCAATGATAATAAAACAATAAGTAAAAATGAAAAAACCAAATGAGAACTGAGATCAAACAAATTTGTGCAACTAACGTACAGATCTGAAAATGATCAAAATCATTTAAAAGAAATTTACAATACAATCAGGCTAATCTCAATTACGTACATGCATTCCGCTTTTTAATTTTTATGAAAAATATTTAAAAACTCAAAAATATGAAGTTTCATATAATTCAATATGTAATCTCTTCGCAATAAAAAATTCTTTGAAGTATGTACTTCCACACACAAATACACTGAAATTAATTCCATCTCCTCCTTTCATTCTACAAGCAGACACTACACCATTACTAGTTTCTAAGTACAGGCAGTCCTCGAGTTACGACAGGTTCCGTTCTTGAGACGCGTTGTAAGCCGAAAATCGTCGCAAGCCAGAACATCGTCAAAAATCCTAAGAAAAGCTTACTTTTAATGCTTTGGGTGCATTGAAAACTATGTAAACTGCATTCTTATTGCATTTTTTATCAAAAAAAACTTCAAATATTAATTATTTTGCATTTTTGGTGTCATATTCCATCTGCCAGATCAGCGTTGTAGGCGTTGTAACCCTGGAAATAATGTCTGATGAATATAATTGAGAAGCGCCTTAACCTCGGAACGTCGTAAGCCGAACCCGTCGTAACCCAGGGACTGCCTGTAACTGGCACGACTGATGACCATAATCAGAATGTAAGGCATGAAAACACTAACTGAACAAGAGTTTATACTACAAAAGTGAAATCCAGTTGGTTTTACAGCTGGGATACACTACATTATGCCTGATCATAAAGGGAAACACTGTACAATCTGATTGCATAGTGGTTATCCTGACTAAATTAACAAGTCTTTTGAGCCCAAAAGCAACTGAGTATCTTCTAATTACATACAGTATCAAATAGAACATGCATCTGCAACAATTCTTGATTAGGAACATTTTATAACTAAAAGCACTGGGAGAAAAAGTTTGGTTACATTCCAAATTATCTAAACCCACAGAATGCGATTAATCTACAGCTCATTATTATTGTGAAGATCAATCAGCTACAATGAAAACAAGATGGAAGGCTACTGAGGTTAGAGGTTGATTCAGCCTTGGAGGAAAGAGGGGGAGGTAGTTCCTTTGGAAGAAGAGAGATGCAGATGCAGAGATTACGAACATGGAGATGATGGCAGCAGCAGAAAAATGGACACAGGAAATTTGACAAAAACCACAATTGTCATTCAGGAGGCACATCACTTCTTTCCCTCTAAAATGTCACTGTAAAGCTCAACAGTCTCACGAAGTGTTAATGCTGTTCTAACATTCCTAGTGGTGTAAACACCTACCTCCAGCAGGAAGTTGAAAGCATCCTAAAACTGTGAAAGATGAAAGAATGCCATGGAGACTTCATGTCCTCACCTTAAGACCTTCTACCTCTTCTTTCTTGAACTCCTCACACCTACTGGATGATTCAACTCCAGTTCCATATGCCAAACAGCATTCAGGATTGAAGGCATCATCAATAACATCATTGATGGCATCAACAGCACCCATAATGCTCAAGTTCCTTCAGTATACTTGACTATCATATCAGGGCTAGCATCCAAAAATTGGACCACCAAACCCTTCACCTTATGCTGCTCATATAGTAAACCTTGGTTCACAGGCTACAAGAGCAATGTGGTGTTGGTAGAGAAGAAAAATAACACCTCAATGTCCAAATGTTGCTAAAAAGCAAACATCAGATCTATATTCCATCCATGACTTGCAGCCAATGTAATCTGGGCCTTAATTTAATCTCTGTCATCAGCAAACAATAAGGCCTTTATCACATCATCTAGAAAGTTAACTTCTTGACCCTAGTTCACTTTAAGAACAGAAATGAACTGGAGCTCCTCAATCAAAGAGAAATGTCCTGTGATCATCTTGGCATAAACAGATGTAATCAAACAAGCCATAACAATTGCATCATTTTGAAGGTCTTTCAATAATGTCAAATGGGGGATTCCAAGTGCTTTGGGAATGTTACAGGCAATGTGTCCATCAATATCTAGATGGACAGTGCCAAGCCTTCATATTACTTCAAAAAAATAAGTGATGGTAACTATGTATTCAGAATTCACTTGAAGATTCATACCACAATCAACTGTCCCAAATATGCAAATATACAATGTTTAATATGGTAGCAAAAGAATATTCAATCAGAACAGACATTGCCTTTATAGGTTTCTGAATGTACACTAATGCCAAGCTCAAATCACACAAGGGGCATCCATGCCCAAGGCATATAAAAAATGTTCTGCGCATTCAGCACCTATCCCAAATAAACAACACTGCTCCTTCTGCAGCCTATTAAGCATTGGGTGTTGAAAAATGGCATGGGTTGAACAGGAATGCAACATTATCTAAATATTTAAAATTAGTCCTCAAGTAATACTGCTTGGCTTAACAGTGTTGTCAAGTCAACAGTGATCCCTGATGCAGAAACACTGTTACTATCAAAAGATTAATTTCTATTCTTACCTTTATAGCCCATGCCCCTGAGACTGGAGAAAGGTTCCACTCAATCTGATGAACAACTCTGTTCTTTGCAACATTGTACAAGTACAGCTTATTCTTCAACGTACAAATCGCGTAGCCTTGAAGTTCTGGAAAACAATCATAAAATTAATTTCTTCAATGAATAGCTCATTGATGTTAATCATTCATACAGATAAACAAACAATTTTCTATTGCAGTAAAACACTACATAAATGCAATTTCTGGTAGCCTCCACTGCATTGACAATGAAAATAACTCATAACCCACAACCAACAGTCCAAAACTAAACACTACCACCTTCATATATGAAGTAATGCTCCTATACACCAATGTGTACATTCATGCTCCCAAAATACAAAAATGGGATTTCCTAACAATTAATAAGATAGAAAGCAAGGTTACTATCATATTTGGTTCAGGAGAAAGAGTTCCCGTCGCAATGAAAGGTCTAAGGGCTTTATTCCTCAAGTACAAAACACTGTTACAAGCACACTACAGTGTTCATATTAGGAGCTGAGCTATTAAACACTGTTCAACTATCCCTAAAGGCTCTACTTCCATGATAACACACCTTACCATAATCCGTATCAAATTCTTATTCATTTTAACACGAACCGAGGTAGAAGTAAACTAAAGGACACCAGTTAACAGATTCATCTTCAACAAATGGAAGTGAAAATGGAACCATGTGAGCTATGCACTTAAATACTAAATGGAATCAACCAAAAACACGGTTGAAACTTCTGAAGTCTAATCGGAGGGACAGAGACGGAAGAGGTGACCACGCCAGAACATCAGCAATGATGCCACGGAATGCCAGGAGACAAAGAGAATTTGGATGGAGGAGAGGATTTTTATATGACGTCAACATATAACCTTGACAACAGTGGTTGTCAGCTGCACAGTTGGGGAAGTTCAATATTTCTTGCATGACATCACCACGTAACCGTGATGGCAGATGAGAGCCGTTCTGACACCCGGCTAATTCCCTCTAGAAAAGGAAGTGGCTGAACAGGAAAAACCACTATTACGAATAATTGTTACACGATGACAGATATGAAATGATACAGGGAAAACTGAGAAAAGGGGGGAAGGGATATTGTTTGCACAGAGAAGATATTGGTAGAGCAAACAAAAACAGAACTAGTGTGTGACTTAGACCTACTGGCAAACATAATGTCTGTAACCCCAAATAACTACAGTTTACACCCATCTTATATCACACTTGCTAAACTGGCAACACATGGACTTGGGAGCACGAGAGACAAACAGCCTAACAAATCATACACAGAGATGGTTGAGAGAGAGGTGGCAATGGGCACAGACCTTCGTTCCAAGACATGCCTTGGTTCCCTGTCAGGCACGACTAGCTGACACAGGGCAGGCTACAGACAGATGACAAGATTCCAATACTTTCTCTCTCATTACATGACTATTATAAAAGAATATATCTTGATTCCTTATATTTTTCTCCAGAACCATATAGAGAGCAAAGAAAGGTCGAGCAGGAGTGAGAGAGGAATTAACCTAGGCTGTTAAGCAAGCTAATGGAGGAGGAGTAGAAGCAACACTGGAAGACAAAAGGAAAAGACTGAGTAGGCTTTTGGGGTGCCGTAATGAATTGTCAACATAAACTATCAGCCTTAAAATTAAACATTTTGAAAATAATGAGGCAAAAAAATTACATCTCCCCTGAGCTGCATGACAACCATTTCTAGAAAAGGGTATTGTTGTAGCCAACATAAAGCAATGACAGAAAACAGGTACAATACCATACAAAACAAATTTAGCCTGAAATCATATAATATAAAAAAAAAAAAAGGCCAATGCACAAGTCTGCCAAAGACAGCTAGAAGAATACCCACTCAATTGTTTACATTTCAACACCACCTGCTGGGAAAACAGGTGACTACTTACACAGTCCTAGTGGGTTAGCCAAGCGTAATTTGAATTTGTTTTTTAAAATGCCAACCACACCTGATGGCGCAAAGATGTAAGCTAACTCTAACAGTAGGTAAGATTAATTCAAAATAATACAGGATTGACAAGGCAAACACAAAACATATTCACAGACATTCTGTCTTTTCAAAATCTGTGCCACTTTCATGTTTTCTGTCCTAACAGGTTAAGGTACAGATAAGGCATTATATAATACAATCATCATTTAGTACTATTTCCAAGAAATAGGTTTTCATAAACACCTGGTACTTTCGTGATTCATAAAAGAAAGAAATAACAAATAAAAATAAACAGCTAACCTGCGTCATTCAGAGGAACAAACCTCCTCAGGTGACTAGACCATTCAGGGGAATGGAGACTTGTGTTACAATGCAACTCCCATTTTTTGCTGCGTCTTGAATAGGATACATCAAAATTAATAACCAGGAAGGATTCTGGAGAGCTCTTGATGGAGTTCCAGCACAGGACAACACTCCAGTCACTCAAAGAACAGCCAAACAAGTGGTTTATTTGATCCCTGTAGAAAATGACATCAGAAAGCTATTCATTGTAAATTCCATTTTACAAAGAAAAATGAAAGCGACATATGACAAGGTTGGGCAGTACAGTGCAAGTTATGAGAAATGAAATACTGTGGTAATAAACTTTTATTCCTCACCTGTTCAACTGTGGAACAATCCCCCTGAGGATGTTGTGCTATTACAGCCTCAAAAGTTCAAACGAAGATGCAATGCATTACTACCCCTAAAAAGATTCATCTTTTTTTTTCCTGATAACTGATCTCTTCTTTCTATATTTTCTAATATAATTTCTTTCAAATGAACACCATATTCTTTGGAAGATTGAATTTCAAGTCAATGGCCCCTGTTAGCTTGTTCCATTTGAATAGGGGTATATCTCCTGAATATATTAATAATAATAACAATAGTAATAATCATATAACCTACAAGGCAATTCTCGTACATATGATACACTCACCTGTAAGATATACCGATGGGTCTTTCTGTGATAAGCCAGCCCCCCTCTAAGTCATACTGTACATGTGTTAGATGCAGGACAGAGTCACCATTTCTGCTGATGGCAACTAAACATCTTACTTCTTCTTCATCCGAGGGGAGGGAAAATGCAACAATGTGCCTGGAAACAAAACTCTGATTTAATTGTAGTCACAACAAAATCAAAAGGCAAGTTTTCACCATTAGAGGAAACCTCAA
Organism: Macrobrachium nipponense; assembly: GCF_015104395.2. Classification (NCBI taxonomy): domain Eukaryota; kingdom Metazoa; phylum Arthropoda; class Malacostraca; order Decapoda; family Palaemonidae; genus Macrobrachium; species Macrobrachium nipponense. The sequence continues at coordinate 34,589,144 of NC_061097.1, forward strand.
AACACAAACCAATTTTATGTAACTTACAAAATATTTTTGAAGACAGATATTCCTCTGAGCAAATACCCAAACAAATAACAAGAAGTATAACCGATATATTTTGAAAGAACCACAACTTGAGTACAATGATGTCTAGTTCAGCAATGAAACCTTAGATGATCAGTTATAAAGTACACAAACATTAAGCACAAGATTTATAAAATGAATGAAGAACGAGCCCCTTCAACCTTTGCACTAAACAAGGTGAAAATTCCCTTGCTGCAATTTCAGCACCAGATTTATGCATAAAATAAATGTAAAAAGAGGGGCCCAACCTTGTCCTGTGCTTAAAGTGTTGATCTTTTTCACTGATGCAACTGGGTGCCATTGATTTTTTATTATGCTTATGTGGCAAATCAAATCCACCAACAACTTAAGTGTAATACAAAAATTGCTAATAAATCACTTTATATAAAATCTAACTGATAATTCAGCAAAGTGGCCTCAATTTCCAGGAAAGAGCATTCTTGAGATTTTAGCAAAACTATTAAACATGGTATGGGTGTATCCACAATTTTCTTTTCTTTACAAGTATTATTAAGAACGTTACTATGTAGAAGTACTATATTTAATTACAACAAAGAATACAAATGTGAAGCACATTTTACTTAAGATTGTAATATTATACTTTCATTTATGTTTTGAAGAAAGTATATGAACTCGGCCTTTCAAAATAGTATAATAAAATGCTCTTCCATACCATAAAAGCAGTGCAATACCTGACTCCAGAAATGTCTCCTATTTGATGTTTCTTCTCGGCAAGTACTCTCCATTTCCCACATTCCATTTCTCTTCCTCCTCCTCCTCTATCACCTTTCCTTGTTGGTTAGTGAGTTATCACCATTTTTCAGAATGTCCTCACTGTGCCTAGTCCATATGGATATCCCCAACTCACAGACAAGAACAATATAAAGTCTCTCGAGAGGCTTTGGCGAAAAATATCCGTGGGATCCCGAAAGAATTTTCCCTAAATTGTCCGAAGGTTTCAATGAAAAATAGGAAACTCTTTCATCACAATCCAAATCTCCATCCATATCACCTCTATCACAATCCTTAAGAGGATTAGAATTTTCGCTTGTTATACTTAGAGTCTCCGGAATACACTGGCCACTTCCTTTTCCACCACAGGGAAACTCATTTTCATTAAACGCTGCTTTGGAAGAAGAGCTCAGTCTTTTGCTGAACAGTTGCTTTGCGCACACAACCTTGCGACTGAAAGAGTTTTCACCACAACTGCGTGATTTTGGCGAGACATCGCTAATACATGCATTTAATTTCTCATCTTCCCTCTTGCAAACACCTGAACTACAATCAATAAACTCATCACGCACCTGTGAAGTCTTGTGACTTTTATGATCTTTGCTTACATTACCTGTACTCTCACCCTCATTAAAAACTTCAGAATACAACTGAGTATCAGCTGTCTCTAATTGATTACAGGATACACTAGTAATGTGGTCTATGGGGTCAACAATATTTCCAATTGTGTCCGAGTTACCACTTTTCACACCAACTGGGAGATCTTTCCTTCCACTACTGCAAATCTCTTGAGCATCTTGATAATTTTCCTTTAGACTAGAGCAAGTGCCTCTTAAAACATTCTCTCCAAGCAATTCTTTCTTGCAAAGCTCACTATTTGAATCAGAAGAATTACTGCTCTGCGGCAGCCTATGCCTGACCCTGTTAGTTCGAATACGTCTGTGTACATTTTCTTCTTCAATTTCATTTCCAGCATTCAATTCAACTAATCTTTTATTACTACTGACCAAAGAATTTTCTTTCCCTAACCCATTAGCTCTCATATCAAAGTGTGCTTTGGACATTTCAGGAACCTTTGAGCTATGATTATCCAAAACAAGCTTAGACTTGTAAGATTTCTTGGGTTCATCATTCCCATCATATTTTGTTGGCAGTATGGAGGAAAATAGGTCTTGTGATTCCTCTTCTTTTGTTGTACATTTCTTTGGACTTTCCTTTGCTCGCTGAATACTCCTTGCTTCAATATCAGCTTTCTTTATGGCACTATCTTCAAAGATATCATTTTCCTCCCACTCAGAGTTGAAATAAAAAGTTGCATTCAATTCCTTATTTTCATCTTCAGGGCTCTTCGCTGCAACGTCAGACATGCCCTCTTTACAGTTACTAGTAGCAGAATCTTCAGAAATCCATTTGTTCAAAGAATCATCAAAAATCTGTTTATTTTGATATGAATGTTTTGGAGAAATTATTTTGTCTTCAATGACTTCACTGAAATCTTGATCAAAGAAATCATTTTCTAAATCGATCATACCATCATTTTCAAGCTTGATATAGCCACCATCTGATCTCTGCATAGGACCAGTGGCACTTAAAACAGAACGTTGGCTAAGTATGGGAGAACTTCCACCATCACGACAGTTGTGAACAGTACCTTCGATTTCTTTTTTATTATCACTATTATTCTGATGCTTGATGCCATCTTCACCTGATCTTCTCTGTGTATCAACTCTGACATTTATAACAGAATGCTGACTAAGGACAGGAGAACTACTGTTCCTATTATATTCACAGCTTTGGAACATATCCTTCACATCTGTCTCCTTGTTATCGTTATTATTGACTTTGTCTTCTAACACTACAGATTCGGCAGAGGGAGTACAGTGATTAGCTCTTTTGGCATCAGTTTGTGAGTTATCAGAAGGAGGAATTCTTTTAATTTGGCTTTCTTCTTCGTTCCCGGCCTTTTTTTCAGATAGAGACAGAGACCTATATCCTTTCGATTTAGATTTTTCCTTCAGTCTCCCTTTCTTGCTGAGATAAACATCGGGTGTTGGCGTCACAAAGATTACTTCGGGCGAGTCATCCGAAAACTTCACAGACCTTGATTCGTTAGATCTAGGTTCAGACACAGAAGAGGAGTCCAGGCTTGTTTCATCTGAAAAGTAAGTGCTGTGGTCAGTTACAAATTCTTAACTTTTTGAAACAAAAATTAATAGGTATATCTTAGTTTTACCAGACCACTGAGCTGATTAACAGCTCTCCTTGGTCACCTAACAACGGGACCTACAGCTTATTGTGGGATCTGAACCACACTATATTGAGAAATGAATTTCTATCACCAGAAATAAATTTCTCTGATTCCGCGTTGGCCGAGTCAGGATTCGAACTTCGGACCACCGTATTGGCAGCCGAGCGCCAAAACCACTTGTCCAGCGAGGAACTTACAAAAATTAATAACAGTATACAGTATACTATGGTGTATAAGTGTACAAAGTTTTAGTCCACGAGTATAAAATGATGCAAGATCTTAAATACAATAAAAAAGATACTACACAAAATAATGGAGAGCAAAAATGGTATTTTTATTATAAAATAAGGTTTCACACATACTTACCAAACAATTACATAGCTATACGCTTCTTACCTTACGGCAGTCGAAATTCCAAATTTCTCGGCGCTAATTGGCGCTGCTGACGTGTAGGTGATACAACCCCGCCCACTTTCGGGGATCCCCGGTACTACTGCGCTTTGCTTGACAATTCGTTTAGCCGCCCCGTCCATCTGTGGGGAGGAGGGAGGGCTTTAATCATGTAATTGTTCGGTAAGTATGTGTGAAACCTTATTTTATAATAAAAATACCATTTTCACACATGAAACTTACCGAACAATTACATAGCTGAATCCACATTACCCGGCTGGTGGGTATATGCAAATAAGAAAAAAAAACTCACATTGCAAGAATGTTGTAGTACCTTACCTCGTGAGAGAGCAGCTGCAGGAGAATACTGCCTCTGGTCGGCGCTCTCATCACTTGTAGGGAACGTGGCAGTAGTGGCCAGGATCGTTCCTACTACTAGTGGGTATTCTGCAACCATGGAGGTTCACCGATGGTTGATCAGAATGAAATAATATGCGCCCTTGCCCTGGGCTGTGACCAGATTAAAATAACAATCAAAGACCATCACCTACACATAACCATAAAAAATAATAAACCAAACCCTACCATAAAAACTGGCGGGTACTCCTGGTACCGTGTACCCCAGGCTTCCCAAAACTCGACCACCTTCTAATCAAGACGAAGAGATAGTCAAAAGGAAGGGGAATTGGACCAAATCCCCCTATGCTTCCTTTCCCAACACCATGCCCATCACCGACAGAGGTCCTAAACGACAACAATTATCAAACGTTGCTTCCACATCCTTCAGGTAATGGAGAGCAAAAACCGATCTTGACCTCCAGAACGTAGCTTGCAAAATAGATGCTAGCGACGTATTATGTCTAAAAGCCATGGAAGTCGCTACTGCCCTAACCTCGTGGGCTTTAACTTTACACACCTGTAGAGTCTGATCTCTTACTGACGTGTGTGCTTCCTGAATCAGGCTCCTTAAAAAGAACGAAATTGCGTTCTTAGACATAGGACGGCTCGGATCTTTAACCGAACACCACAATCGGTTCGAACTTCCTCTCAAAGCCTTTGTTTTATGAATATAAAATTTCAGTGCTCTCACCGGACACAAAGAACGTTCTTCGTCCTCTTCTCCTACTAATCCTGACAAGCTTCGAATGGAGAAGAAACGAGGCCATGGTCTCGAAGGATCTTCATTCTTCGCTAAAAAATCCTGAGTATAGGCACACACAGCTTTGTCTTGTGTAAATCCTATCTCTTTACTCATTGCTTGCATCTCGCTGATTCTACCAGCTGAAGCTAAGGCGACTAAGAATAACGTCTTCTTAGTAAGATCCTTCAAAGAAGCCGAATTAAGAGGTTCAAAATTCGCTTTAGAGAGCCAGGACAATACCACGTCTAAATTCCAGTCCACTAAACCTGGTCCTCCTGTCCTAGTGGACTCAAAAGATTTAATCAAGTCGCTGATGTCCGAGTTATTAGATATATTTAAGTTTCTATGTTTAAAAACTGATGCCAACATAGATCTGTATCCTTTTATTGTCGAAGTCGATAACTTCCTAACGTCTCTCAGATATATTAGGAAGTTTGCTATCTCTTGTATAGAGGTTTTAGAAGAAGTTGTGTGACTTTCTCTGCACCAATTTCTAAAAATGAGGTTATTATGATATAACAAAGTTTCATGTATACTTACCTGGCAGGTATATATATAGCTATATTCTCTGTTCGCACTGGCAGAATTTTCAAAACTCGCGGCAACCGCTAGATCACTGGTAGTTCAGGTGATCGCCACCCCGCTCCCGTGGCGCTGGTGCTCGGAATCATTCCCATTTTCCTCAGATTTTTCTCTGAACCCTGTCTTCTGAGGGGAGGTGGGTGGGAATTTAATTATATATACCTGCCAGGTAAGTATACATGAAACTTTGTTATATCATAATAACCTCATTTTCATGTATGACACTTACCTGGCAGGTATATATATAGCTGATTGACACATTTGGAGGTGGGTCAAAGACAGCAACATTGTAAGAGTTTTAAAATTTAAAATTCAAAATACTCTTAGATTCCTTACCTGCTAAGGTAGCTGACTTCAGCATTCCTGCCTCTTAGCCTGCTAAACCTTAGTAGCTTCCAACTAGGACGTGACCTATTAGTTGATGAAGCTAATTACAAGGGTCTGACAACTGGACGGGACCAATTTGTTGACAGGAAACCCTAGCCCTCTCTTACCACGGGCATTCACGCTAGGATAAGTTAGACCACCTGAACCACACACAAAACTAACCTAACACACTACACTTCACAGACTGAAGAGGAAATAACCCTCTCAGACAACCATAAAAACAACACCACTTCATTAAAATACCTAGCATGTTAGTAAGTTATGGGGTGGAAATTCCTTTGCCCAATACTGCTCCTGAGGATACATATGGACCCAACGTTTGACAATTGTCAAACGTTGTTTTGACGTTTCTAAGGTAATGACTTGCAAACACTGAATTAGTCCTCCAAAACGTCGTTTCAATGATATCTTTGAGGGCCATATTCTTTTTAAAAGCCAAGGAAGTAGTTACTGTTCTCACTTCGTGCGCCTTAACCTTAAGGATGCCGAAATTTTCTTCTTGGCATAACATATGAGATTCTTTAATTAGTTCCCTAAGGAAAAAGGCAATAGCATTTTTGGTCATTGCTCTGCTAGGATTCTTCACAGAGCACCACAGTGATTCTGAAGTTCCTCTAATCTTACTGGTTTTCTCCATATAATAGCGCAATGCCCTTACTGGACAAAGAACTCTCTCTTGTTCCTGTCCTACTAAATCTGAAAGACCCATAATCTCAAAAGATCTTGGCCATGGATGAGCTGGATTCTCGTTCTTGGCCAAGAACCCCTCCTGAAATGAGCAAACCGCCTTGTCATGTTTCCAGCCAATATGTTTGCTAATTGCTTGCAGCTCACTCACCCTTTTAGCTGTGGCCAAGGCCACCAAAAAAATGGTCTTTTTCGAGATATCTCTCAACGAGGCTTGATCCATCGGTTCGAACTTACTAGTTCCTAAGAATTCAGGACCACATCGAGATTCCAGGAAGGCGCTCTGTATTGGAGTTCCTTCCTTGTTCCAAAGGACCTTATGAGGTCTCTCAGATCTAGATTATTTGTAATATCTAAACCTCTATGTCTAAATACTGAGGCCAACATACTCCGATACCCTTTAATCGTCTGAGTTGACAATCCTATTTCCTTCTTTAAATATAAAAGGAAGTCGGCAATTTGGGTCACAGAGGTACTGGATGAAGAAATCTTCCGACTCTTGCACCACTCACGAAAGATTTCCCCCCCCCACTTCGCCTGGTACACCTTAATAGTAGAGGCTCTTCTATGCTTCCGGCCACCGCTCTGGCCGCCTCTCTAGAAAACCCCCTCGCTCTGACAAGTCTTTCGATAGTCTGAACGCAGTCAGACCCAGAGCGAGGGTGTTCTTGTGGTACCTGTTGAAGTGAGGCTGTTTGAGTAGACTTACTCTTGCTGGAAGTGTCCTTGGTACATCTATTGTCCATTCCAGTACCTCTGTGAACCAATCTCGGGCCGGCCAGTAGGGAGCTATGAGAGTCATTCTTGTCCCTGACTCTCCCTGAATTTCTTCAAAACCTTTCCCAATATCTTGAACGGGGGAAAGGCGTACACGTCTAGCCCGTCCAATCTAGAAGAAAGGCGTCTACTGCGACTGCTTGACGGTCTGGGACTGGAGAGCAATAAGTCGTCAATCTCTTTTGTCATTGCTGTCGCAAACAAGTCCACCACTGGGCGACCCCATAATTTCCACATACTCTGGCAGACTTCTAGATGAAGAGTCCATTCTGTTGATAGAAGTTGACCTTCCCTGCTCAACAGGTCCGCTCTCACATTCTTCTCCCTTGATGAATCTGGTGAGAAGGGTTACGTTTTCCTTCTCTGCCCAAAGAAGGATCTCCTCCGCCAACTTGCAAAGAGAGATTGAATGTGTCCCTCTTGTTTGCGGATGTACGCCAGAGCTGTGGTATTGTCCGCGTTGACTTGCACCACCTTGTTGCGAATCACCGTGTTGAACTCTTTCAAAGCCAAGAAAATCGCCATCAGTTCCTTCCTGTTTATATGCCAAGCCGCTTCCTCCTTGCTCCAACGACCTGAAACTTCTTGATGTCCGAGAGTCGCTCCCCAGCCTGCGTCCGACGCGTCTGAGAACAATACATGGTCTGGGTTCTTTTGCTGGAGCGACGCTCACCCTCGCTAACTTCCCCGGAGTTTAGCCACCACCGCAATTCCTCTTTGATCTTGCGAGGAATTCGAAACAGGAAGGAATCTGGTTGCGATTTTCTTGGCCAGACTTGGTTCAAAAATATTTGAAGGGGTCTCATGTGAAGCCTTCCTAGAGAAACGAACCGTTCCAGGGACGAGAGGGTCCCCAGTAAGCTCATCCACTCTCGTGCCGAACATTGTTCTTTCTCTAAAGAAAGGCTGAACTTTCCTCCGGATGCACTGCTCTTGTCGTTGGGAGACGGAGAAGCCCGAAAAGTCACTGAGGAGATCAGAATCCCCAAATCAAACTAGCTCCTGATTGGGGGTCATATTCGACTTTTCTAAGTTCACCATCAGCCCTAACTCTTTCGTTAATGTTAACGTCATTTCTAAGTCCTCCAGACATTGCTTTCTGATTGGGCTCTTATGAGCCAATCGTCCAGGTATAGAGACACTCTTATTCCCAGAATGTGTAGCCACTTCGCCACGCTTGCCATCACTCTTGTAAAAACTTGTGGGGCTGTGCACAGTCCAAAGCAGAGGCTTTGAACTGAAAGACCCTGTTCTGGATCACAAATCTCAGGTACTTCCTGGATCCTGCATGAATTGGGATATGAAAATATGCATCTTGAAGGTCCAGGGTAACCATCCAGTCCCCTGGACGTACCGCTGCCAGTACTGAATCGGTCGTCTCCATCGTAAATTTTGTCTTCTCCACAAATAAGTTGAGTTGACTTACGTCCAGTACTGGTCTCCATCCCCCCGAGGATTTCGCTACTAAAAACAGCCGGTTGTAAAATCCCGGAGATAAGTGATCCAGAACAGGTTCTATTGCTCCTTTCTTGAGCATAGAAAGTACTTGTTCTTGTAGTGCTTCTTGTTTCCCTGGATCGCTGTAGTGAGCTCCAAGCTCTCTTGGCGATGTCGCAAGAGGTGGTCTCTTCAGAAAAGGGATTTGTAACCTTCTTTGGCCACCTTGACGACCCAAGGATCTGCTCCCTTTTCTTGCCAAATCTCCCAAAACTTCTGGAGTCTGGCACCTACTGATGTCTGAAGGACTTGTTGTTCATTGTTTACTACTGGGTTTCGAACCCCTCTTGGACGGAGCTCTTCTTGCTCTGAAGGAAGGACGAGAAAAGGACTTGCCTCGAAAGGGCTGACTAGCTTGTCTTGATTCCTTAGGCGTCTTCTTAACCACCTTGTTGGGTAAAAATTTTCTTACCGAAGAAGTTAACAGATCCTGCGTCGCCTTCTGAGTTAGGGAAAGCGAAATATCCTTGATAATATCCGCAGGAAATAACTGATCCGAAAGTGGGGAATAAACCAATTCGGATTTCTGGGCGTTAGAAACGCCCTTAGCAGCAAAAGAGCATAGGAGTGACCTCTTCTTTAAAACTCCTGCGGTGAAAAGAGATGCTAACTCATTCGCGCCATCCCTTAAGGCTTTGTCCATGCAGGACATAATACTGCTTGGGAGTTGAGAAGCCGTTGATTCATTATTTTCCACTGTTCGTCCCAGAGCCCCCAAGGACCAATCAAGAAATTTGAAAACCTCAAAAGTCCGGAAAATCCCTTTCAAGAGATGATCTAACTCTGATGGAGACCACCACACTTTAGCCGAATTCAAAGCATGTCTGCGGGAACTGTCAACAATGTTGGAAAAATCCCCCTGGGAGGAGGCAGGAATCCCCAGGCCGAGATTTTCCCCCGTCGCATACCAAATTCCGGACTTCGATGCCAATTTGGCTGGAGGGAAAGAGAACACAGTCTTGCCCGCTTCCCTCTTTTCCTTCAACCACGTATCAATTCTTTGAAGAGCCTTCTTAGCCGTAATCGAAAAATGTTATTGTTATTATACAATTAAGTTTGTTCATACTTACCTGGCAGATATATATATAGCTGCATTTTCTGAAGTCCGACAGAATTTCAAAACTCGCGGCACACGCAGTGGGCGGCCAGGTGGTAGTACCCATTCCCGCCGCTGGGAGGCGGATATCAGGAACCATTCCCATTTTCTATTCATATTTATTAATGCCACTGTCTCCTGAGGGGAGGGGGGGCGGGCAATTTAATTATATATATCTGCAGGTAAGTATGAACAAACTTAATTGTATAATAACAATAACATTTTGTTCATGCCACTTACCTGACAGATATATATATAGCTGAATCCCACCTTCGGATGGTGGGAAGAGACAGAATAGGATTTTTTAGGAAACTTAAATTAAGTAGATGATATACATCTTGGTTCCTCACCTGTTTGCAAAGTAGACTATGTGATTACTGTCACTAAAGGCTGCTTTTGCTTAAATCAGAGTTGCCAGCCAGGAGGAGACCTGTAGTGCTGGTGCGCTCTGGATGATCTGTCAACGGGTACGAGACCTCAACGTGACAAGACCATCGAGGCCATACATATGAGGGCAACGAAGCAACTGACCACCACCTGACCAAGTATTCAAAAAACCCCTTAAAACTAACTAAAGGATGGGAGATCTTCACATAAGACTCACCACAACCTAAAAACACAACAACAAAACTAACCTAATCCTAACTAAGGGATAGGGAAAGAGCTACTTCCGGAGCCCCAAGACTGTGTCCGCAGAAACGTATGGCCCCAGTGAATTACAATCGTCATAAATCATTCTCACATCCCTTAGGTAATGTGAGGCGAAGACGGAGTTACTCCTCCAAAGGTGCAATCAAGAATGTCCTTGATTGACATGTTCTTTTGGAAGGCCAGAGATGGTAGCGACAGCTCGAACTTCGTGAGCTTTCACTCGTAAGAGGCTCAAATCAGTCTTCTGGAAAGATGAATGAGCCTCCTTAATGACGTCCCTTAGAAAGAAAGCAACAGCATTCTTCGATAAAGGTAACTCTGGTCTCTTCACAGAGCACCAGAGATTACCTGAGGGACCTCTTACCTCTTTTGTTCATATGTACATAGAACTTGAGAGCCCTGAGCCGGGCACAGGACTCTCTCTGGTTCTTGGCCCACCAGACTTGACATACCCTTGATCTCGAAAGTTTTTCGGCCAAGGATTCGAAGGATTTTCATTCTTCGCCAAGAAAGTTGGGTTCAACGAGCAGACAGCATTGTCTCCTTTGAATCCCATTAAATTACTAAACGCTTGAATCTCACTACTCTCTTAGCCGTCGCAAGAGAAGTTAGGAAAGAGCCTTCCTTGTCAAATTTTCAAAGAGACGCTGCCTGAAGCGGTTCGAAAGGACTTGACATAAGGAACTTAAGGACCACGTCAAGGTTCCATGACGGAGGTCTCATTTGAGGAAACCTTCGAAGTCTCGAAAGATTTTAAAAGGTCATGAATGTCCTTGTTGTCAGAAAGGTCAAGGCCTCTGTGCCTAAAAACCGCTGACAACATGCTTTTATATCCCTTGATGGTAGGGACCGCTAATTTCTGCACATTCCTGAGAAAGAGCAGAAAATCAGCTATCTGGTTCACAGAGGTCGAGGAAGAGGAAACTCCCTCCTTTTTACACCATGCCCTGAAGGAAGCCCACTTCGATTGTAAACAGCTCTTGTGGAAGCAAGTCTTGCATGTGCGATTGCTCTCGCAGCTGCTTTCGAAAAACCTCTTCGCTCTGGCCAACTTTTCGATAGTCTGAACGCAGTCAGACCCAGAGCGGAGAGGTTTTGGTGAAACCTTTCGAAGTGAGGCTGTTTGAGTAGATCTTTCCTCCAGGGCAATGTCCTTGGAAAGTCTACAAGGAAAGACATGACCTCTGTGAACCATTCTCTCGCTGGCCACATCGGAGCGATCAGGGTCAACCTCGTCCCTTCTGAGGCCGCAAACTTCCTCATGACTTCCCCCAAAATCTTGAATGGTGGGAATGCGTACAGGTCTAGACCCGTCCAATTCCAAGCAACGCGTCTACCGCGATCGCTTCTGGATCCAGGACCGGGGAGCAATAAAGAGGAAGTCTCTTGGTCCTTGACGTCGCAAATAAGGTCGACCAGCGGACGTCCCCACAACGTCCAAAGGTCTCGACACACGTCTTCGTTCAAGGTCCATTCCGTCGTAGGATTTGTTCCCGACGACTGAGAAGATCTGCCCTGACGTTTTGCACATCCTGCAATGAACCTCGTCAGGATTGTCACATTTTCTTCTCTTTGCCCACAGCAGAAACTCTCTCGCCAGGGAAAACAAAGTTCTGGAGTGTGTTCCTCCCTGATTTTTTAAATAAGCGAGTGCTGTGGTATTGTCGAGTTCACCTGAACAATCTTGTTCTTCAAACTCCTTTCGAAGAACTGCAGGGACAGAAATATTGCTGCCAGTTCTTTGACACTTATATGCCAGGCTACCTGTTCCCCTCTCCAGGAGCCTGACACTTCCTTCCTCCTAGTGTTGCTCCCCAGCCCGTGATGGAAGCGTCGGAGAACAACACTAGGTCGGGCTCAGAAGACTTAGGGCCACACCCTCCTGAGCTTCTGAGGGTCCCAACCACCATCCTAGATGGTTCTTTATCGGAAGCGATATTCTCAATATGGCATTGAGATCGTCCTTGGCCTTCCACTCGTCTGCAAGGAAAAATTGGAGAGGCCTGAGGGTGCAGTCTTCCCAAGGAAACAAACCTTTCTAGCGAGGAAATGGTCCCCAGCAGACTCATCCATTCCCTCGCCGAGCAAGTCTCTTTCTCTAGGAAGGCTGAGATCTTCTCTAAGCCTAGTCTTCTCTAACCTAGCCGCTGACGTTCCTGGGACGGAAACGCTCGAAAAGCCACTGAATCCATCTGAATCCCCATACACGATGGACTGTGTGGGGCAGATGCGACTTTTCGAGGTTGACTAGAAGTCCCAGGGACTTTGCTAGGGCTAAAGTGAACTGCAAGTCCTTCAGACACTTCTCTCTCAAAGACGCGCTGATCAGCCAGTCGTCGAGGTACAGGAAACTCTTGATCCCCGAAGAGTGTAGCCACCTCGCCACGTTCTTCAGACTACAGTTAACACCATTGGGCCGTGGTCAGGCCGACACATAGCTCTGAAAAAAACTGCCCCGACAACCCACCCTTTTTGTCCTAAGAACAAACCACCTTATATACTTTCTGAAACGAGGGTGGATCGGGATGTGAAAGTACGCGTCCTGCAAGTCTAAGGACACCATCCAGTCCGCCCGGTCTCAAGGCTCCCAGAACAGAATGAGGCGTCTCCATCGTGAATTTGGTCTTTTCACGAAAAGATTGGAGCCTGCTTACATCTAGAACTGGACGCCAACCTGACGACTGCTTCGGTACTATGGAAAATCCTGTTGTAAAAACCTGGGGACCACCAGGTCCGCGACTTGTTCCACCGCTCTTTTCTCGATCATTTGTTGAGGAGATCGAATAATACTTGCTTCTTCTCTCCCTGATAGGATGGAGAAAGGTCTCTGGGAGTCGTAGAAAGAGGAGGAAGATCTAAAAAGGGGATCTTGTACCCCTGCTCCACGATCTTGAGGGACCAAGAGTCCGTGTCCCTCTCTCTCCACGCTCCCGCAAAAAACTTCAGTCTGGCTCCGACTGGTGTCTGAAGGACATGCTTCTCACTTGGAAGGCTTTGACTTAAGGAAGCTCTTCCTCGTGAAAACCCTCTCCTCGAGAGCTGCTCTCGAGGGGGGGATCCCACGAAAGGGCTTAACCTTCTTCGGCGGGTCGCACCGCAGCTGAAGAGGTTGAAGGTTACTGCTGAACGTCTTGTAGACTGGGCCAAAAGGTCCTGCGTTGCTTTCTCTTGCAAACTGTTAGTCAGGTCCTTTACTAAAGTCTGGGGGAAGAGATGGTTCGAAAGAGGAGAAAACAGCAAATCCGCTTTCTGAGCTGGAGTTACCGAACGAGCTGTGAAATTGCACAGCAAAGCCCTCTTCTTCAATAAGGCCGTTCCAAAATGAGACACGATCTCCTCCGAACCATCCCTGACGGCTTTGTCCATACATGCTAACACGCTGGGACAGCTCCCCCAGACTGAGAGATTCTGGGTCTTCTCGCTTGGCAGATCCAGGAACCCCACCCAACGAACCACCAGTCAAGGAAGTTGGAACACTTCTTCAAGAGTCCGGGAGGCAGACCCTTCAAATGATGGGTCGCGTCTCCGTATGAGGTCCAGGTCACTTTTAGCAGCGGATAAAAGAGACCTCCTCTGACGAATCACCAAGCTGGAGAAATCTCCTTGGAGGCTGAAGGAAGGGAATACGAAACTCCTACTTCTTCTTTGGTTCTCTTACCAAATGCCCCCCTTCCCTTTCCTCTGAGTCTAGCTGGAGGCAAGGCGAAAAGTCGTCTTGCCTTGATCTCTCCTTCGTACCATCCAATCCTTTGGAGTTTTCTTAAACGCACGTTTAGTGGATGGGAGCGAAGTTTTTCATCCTCCACAAACTCCGGGGTTTTTACCAGTTTTAGATGATGAAAACTGCGAAGGGGAGCGAGACGTTGGGAGCTGCAGGCTGAAACTTGGTTTCTGATCGAAAAGAAGAAACGCAACCAGCCAGGCACGAGAAGAACTTTCTAGTCTGATATTGAAGGAGCCGCAGAAGGTTCCATCTTCAACGAGTCAGACCGAAACTACTCCAGCTTCTCTTTTTCTTCTCTACAACGGAAGCGGAAGACCGCCTTGTCCGGATCGAGGGCGTTACTAATGTCGGGTCTTGACTTAATCAAAGGACCCCGCCTATCCTTTACTAGATGAAGCCTTATTTCGGCTCCTGTACTTCTTTATGACCGCTTACCACTTGAAGCAGGTAGAGGCGTTCCTGACGAGGTACGAGCGTCCTTAGGCCGGGGCCACCCACGAGGGCAGCCGCATTTGCCAAGAGGAAGAGAAGCGTCCTTACGTTTCTTAAACGAAATCAAGGGAAGACATTTTAGCTAGGAATACGATGCCATCTGGTGTGCGCGGCCAAAAACTAGCGTCCTTGGGGGTACGACTTCTTGGTCGGAAGTCCCCAACCAGCGTCTGAAAAAGAGCCCTGAACGTCCTGGGCGAGCGTTCCATGCCAAAAAGCCGTCCTAGCGAGCGTCCTGTGCCGAGCGTCCTGTCGACGGGTCCTGGCGAGCGTTCCTGACCGAACGTCCTAGCCTAGCGTCCTGCCAAGCGTCCTGACCGAGCGTCCATGACAAGCGTCCTGTCGGAGCGTACTGGCTGATGAACGTTCCTGCCAAGCGTCCTTGCCAAAGCGATCCTGCCTAGGCAGTCCTGCCTAGCGTCCCTGACGAGCGTTCCTGTCAGAACACGTCGTGCTGAGCGTCCTCCTCAAAAAGACGTCTTGATGCAACGTACCTTCTAGAGGACGGAACCGGAGATCGGTAGGAATCGCCGAAGGAGAAGAAGCGATCGGCGAACGAGACGAAAGTAGGGAGGGAGGGAAGGAAGGAAGGAAGGAGACTGCTTTCGTCCTCTTGAACGGGCCAGTTCTAAGGTCCTTCCTCCGCTTAGGCTCGACTGCTGCTGGGCGAGTCCTCTCGAGCCATTAAGCGTCGAAATAGCTGGTCCTGAAGGGAGGTGACAAAAGAATGTTCTTAGTTGGAGAAGAACGAACAGAGGAAGCAGGGACTGATTCCTGCTAGGAAGACGGAGGGGCGAGGGGAACGGGCCTCCTTCCTTCTCACAGGTACAGGCTACCTGCTTCTCTCAAGGTAGACGCGCCTGTGCACGCACCCCAACCGTCCTCTATCGGAGGAGATTCTTACCTCCTTTTTTCTGAGGCGGAAAGGAAAAAGCGGTCATAACGGCAATCCCCTCCGGACGAAAGCGGCGGATACAGGACGTTGGAAAGGCAGTTCCTCAACACGGAAACGTCCTTTTGTTCAGAGGACGATGAGTCTCCCTCCGAGCGGTGCCTCCACCCTTGCGCGGGGTGAGGACGCTTTGGAGGACGAAAAAGCACTCTTCAGGACGCGCTCTCCGTGCGCGCTCCTTGGCAGCCTGGGACTTTGCCACAAGGTCCTTGCGAAGGGACGCCAGTATCGGGTGGGGCGGGAAGCCCCCTGTAAACCCTCTTGCGGCGCTTTGCGACAAATACCTACTCCCTTGAGGTTTCTTGGGAGTCTGATTAGAGGTCTAGGCCTAAGGAGGCATTATGGGGCCGATCTGACGCCCCCTCCACAACACTAGGGGCAAAATCAATCACAACTTGCACCGAGACCAGTTTACCAAGGCTTTCACTTTGGTCTCCAGACGTGGGCGTAGAGACTCCAAAATAAGGATAGCAGAGCATTAGCTTCTCCCGGACACAGAATTCAGTGCCCGAAAGGGCAAACCACAGGTTTAGGGTTTTGCTAAACTCTTCTACAGGTGTTAATACATGGAGAGATATTAGCCTTTACCTTTGGTAGAACCACTCCTGGAGGAAGGGACCCCATGATGATTACCTATCGCGCTCCCAATTTGTAAGGCAGATAGGACTCATATAATCTTCCAATCATCATCTGTGTCAATCTTCTCAACATTCATTCGCACCGATTATCCACCAAACAATTAGTGCCCCCATACAACTCATACATTACGTGTGGGGGTGGGGGTTACCGATGCTTTCGGTAGCCTCACTTACAAGCAGTCCCTCACACCACTCTGAAACTAACCAAAGCACTTGATTCCAGGCCAATATCGTTTATAGCAAAAGCCAATCCAAAATCAAAAAAACGGAGTCCACTATCGCGCATGCCAATTCAAACGAAGACAATCCAATTCAATACCAAAAAACCAATCAGATTACTTAAAAGCGACGTCAATCCAAAAAACAAAATCCTGCGCATAGGTCATGTAAACAGTTGTTTACCGACCGGCGACAGAAAAAAAGAATATGAATAGAAAATGGGGAATGGTTCTGATATCCGCCACTCCCAGCGGCCGGGAATGGGTACTACCACCTGGCCTGCCCACTGCGGGTGTGCCGCGAGGTTTTGAAATTCTGTCGGACTTCAGAAAATGCAGCTAAATATATATATCTGTTCAGGTAAGGGGTGGCATGAACAAACTCTCATCTTTCAAAAAACGAGGAACTTCTTCGGAGAGTTTTAGTTTTTTCTTGGAGAATTGAAAAGGGGTGGGGTGATGTCGGAGCTTGCAGAGGATGAAAAAATCCCCTTCAAAAAGTGAAAGAAGGCCATTCGTTTAACTTTCTTGTAGTCTGAAGAAAGGTGCTTCCCCACCATCTTTCTCTTCCTCCCAAGACTCTAAGTTTCTTCTATTCTCCATCTTCTGCCGAAGACACATTCCTGATAAAAACATGATATTGTTATAATACAATAAAGTTTCATACATTACTTACCTGGCAAGGATATATACCCATAGCTAAGACTCGTCGTCCCCGACAGAAATTCAATTTCGCGCCACTCGCTACAGGTAGGTCATGGTTGATCTACCGGCCTGCCCTGGGTGGCTAAGGGACTAGGAACCAAATCCCGGTTTTTATACTCATATATTTTCTCTTGCCACCTGTCTCCTTGCGGGGCGAGGCCTCGGGGTGGGCCCCCTCAATCGTATATATCTGCCAGGTAAGTATGGTATGAAACTTTTAATTTGTATTATAACAATATCATTTCATAACAATCAACTTACCTGTCAGATATATTACCATAGCTGATTGGCACCCTTCGGGTGGCAGGGGTAAGAGACAGTACTACTAGAAATAGGAACAGGAGTAAACAAACCATCTGTTGTAGGTTATAAAATTTAAAAACTTGGTTCCTACCATGATAGGTGGTAGACTTCGTGGGTATGGTTTTTATCCCCGTAGTCTGCGTACCTCAAGAAACTTTAGCGAGATTTTATGTGATGCTATGGCCAAGAATTCTTGTCGGGTGGGTCTGCCGAAGGGGTCTTATCCACTTTACCTCTGGCAGAGCCTGAAAGGACTTTGTCAATGGGTGCTGATACCACTTACATCGGACAACACCACCGTCTTAAGGAGCAAACAATCAATCCCCGGAACCACCTGATCCTAACCACCACTGGTTAGTATTAAAAATTATGACTCAGAGTTATCCCCAAACCTCTTTCGCAAACAACCGTAACTCAAACCACAATGCACAAGATACACAATTAATTTAAAAAAAAATTTGTTCTAGTTACAAGATATTCAAACAAGAGTTCCTTACTGAACTGAAGTGCTGGACGCTTGGTGCGACAACTGCACTTGGTTCAGAAGAAAAGTCTAGAAACAATATCTAATTTAATTTAAGGTTTCTAATTTACAAGAATATCACAAGAGTTCCTTAACTGAACTGAAGTGACTGGACGCTTTTGTGCGCAACAACTGGCAACTTGTTCAGTGAATTAAGTGCTAGAACATATCTATCTTTAAGGATTGTTGTAAGCTCCTGTACCCAGGGATTCTGTGGCCCGCAGGACACAAAACGGACCTAAATGAAAAAACTTTGTTTCCATCGGTCACACGCACGTTCCTTCAAATAGTGAGCCGCAAAAACACAGAATTACATCTCCAATATGTCGCTTCCAAGACTATTCTGTCAGCGGAAATATTCTTTCTCTGTAAAAGAGAGAGACGTTGCCACTGCTCTCACTTCATGCGCTTTACTTACTTTAGGAGTTTAAGGAAATCGTTCCGTTGCAAAGGCCTTATGAGCGTCCATAATTACGTTCCTGACAAAAAAATGGCTAATGCATTCTTAGACATAGGTCTTGATGGGATCCTTCACTGAGACACCACAGGCCTTGTCTAGAAACCTCCCAAACTAGTCCTTTTTTTTTCTTAAGTAAAACTTTAATGCCCTTACTGGGCAAAGAGCGACCTCTCCGGTTTCCCTCCTGTGCCGGCACGAGACCCCTACGATAATCCTTTTTACTTTCGAAAGTTTCTCAGGCCGCCAAGGGTTTTCGAAAGGATTTTGTCATTCTTCCGCTAACAAGAATAATTCCTTGAAAGAACAGATGGTCTGAATTCTATTATTGAACCCACCGACTTTTGGTCAACTAAGGGGCGTTTGCTTAGTTCATGTTCGCCTCAACCCTTTTGTTTGCCTGTTGCCAGTGGACAAAAGGAATAAACAACATTTTCCTCGTTATATCACAGAAAAACCATCGATGGACCAAATGGGTAGGGGGGTTCAAAATCGCCTCTGGAAGTACAAGAACTTCAGGTACTCGTGGCTAAATTCCAGAAATTGGGAAGGGGGAGAAGGTCATTGGATGATAAGGAGGGGTTGTTGGTCTCAAATAGGACCTGAATCGAGATCATGGCAGATACCTTATTGGGGGTTTCCCAAAAATCTAGGGACCTCTATTCCTGAAAGTCACAGGCCTCGATAGGCATTACTCAATATAGCCCTTTCATCGGGGTGCTACGGAGAGCTGCGGACCTTTCCCTTCCCTCAAGAAATTTAACACTTTGAAAATCAGCTAAATTTCTGCCTACAGACGGTACTGGAGGAGGACAACTTCTTTGAACTTACACCACCTTCTCTAAAAAACTTCCCAACTTGGATTGATAAACTCGGGAATAGTGGAAGTTCTCCGGGCCTTCTAGCGATCGCGCTTCTGCTGCTTTACCTATGAAAAGCTTCTCGCTCTGACAAGTCTTTCGATAGTCGAAAGGCCAGTCAGAGCTGAGAGCGGGGAGGTTTTTGATGAAACCTCTCGAAGGTGGTTGGTTGTCCTCGAGAAGATCTCTCCTTTGTGGAAGGAACTTTCTGGGAAAAGGTCTAACTATACCTCCAGTACCTTCTGGAAACCATTCTTTGAGCTGGCCAAAAGGCCAAAAGGGGGCTATCAGGGTCATTCTTGTCCCCTTTGGAAGTTCACAAACTTCCTGAGTACTTGCCCCAGAATCTTATGGAATGGGGGAAATGGCCGTAAACGTTTACCTACCGAGACCAAATCTAGTAGGAAAGGCGTTCTACTTGCTTAGAGCTCTCTGGGATTTCTACCAACTGAACAGAAGACTTCCAGTCTCCTCGAGAGGGAACGTTGGCAAAGAGGTCTACATGGAGGAGTTCCAAACAAAGAGACCAGAGCTTGGAGGCAAAACTTCTGAGTGGAGGGTCCACTCGGTAATGGAAGGACCTGGTTCCTCCATGCCTCAGGCCTGTCCGCCTTCGTACGTTCCTTACTCCCTGCACGAACCTCGTTCAAAGAGAGAGATGTCCCTCTGGGATGTCCACAACAGAAGTGAAGTTCTCTCGTGAGTTCGTAAAGGGCATACGAGTGAGTACCATCCTTGCCTTTCCGAATGTATGCCAAGAGCCGGTTTTGTATTGTCGCATTTACTTGAAACATTCTTTGTTGACAAACTAAACGGTTCGAAGCTCTTTAGAGCTAGGGTGTACAGGCTAAGTAGTTCTTTGCAGGTTTATGTGCCAGGACACTTGAATAGCATTCCCAAAGTGCCTGACACTTCTCTGCTTTCCCCAAAAGTTGCTCCCCAAACCTTTTTCCGACGCGTCGGAAAAACAATACAAGTTTGGGCTCTGCTAATTTCCAGGGAAGTACCTTTGTTTTTCCCTCAGGGGCGGGAGTAACCCACCATTCTAGATGATGTTTTGATCAAGATCTGGAATGGGCAAAAAAGACCGGTCCGAGCGTAGTCCATGTCTTCATGTTCCACGGAAACTTCCTGAGGAAGAAACTGAAGAGGAACGGAGATGAAGTCTTCCTAGGTGAAAGAACTGTTCGAGCGAGGAAAAGGGTCCCTAACAGGCTCAACCATTCCCTCGCCGAAGTCCGTTCCTTCCTTAGGAAGAGAGAGACTTTTCTAAACCTCTCGCTATTCTCTCTTGAGAAGGAAATACTCGAAAAACCCCGAGAATCCATCCGAATCCCCAGATAGACCAAGTTCTGGCTGGGGATCAGTTGGACTTCTCGAGGTTACGAGTAATCCTAAAGTCTTTATAAGGTTTAGTGTCACATTCAGGTCCTCCAAAACATGTTCCTCTGACTTTGCTCTGATAAGCCAGTCGTCTAGATAAAGAGATATACTGATTCCTTTCAGATGAAGCCATCTCGCCACATTTTTCAAAAGGTTCGTGAAAACCTGAGGCGCCGTCGACAGGCCGAAGCACAAGGCTCTGAATTGGAAGATCCTTCCCCCCGTCATGAAACGGAGGTACTTCTTCGACGAAGGATGGATGGGACGTGAAAATATGCGTCCTGGAGATCCAGAGACACCATCCAATCCCTTGGCGAAGAGCCGCAGGACTGAAGCAGAGGTTTCCATGGAGAACTTCTGTTTTTGAACAAACTTGTTCAGAGCGCTGACGTCCAGAACTGGTCTCCATCCTCCCGAGGCTTTCGCAACCAAGAAAAGACGATTGTAAAACCCCGGGGAGCTTCGATCCAGCACAAGTTCTATAGCTCTCTTGTCCCACATCTGATCCACCATTTGTTGAAGAGTATCTTTCAACACAGGGTCCTTGTAATTGGCGGACAATTCCCTCGGAGTTGACGTCAGGGGAGGATTGTCCAGGAAAGGAATGAGATATCCCTTCTGAAGAACCGACATCGACCAAGGATCTGTGTCGATGCGAGTCCAGGCTTCCGCAAATCCCCGGGAGCCTGGCACTACTGGTGTTTGTTTGGAGGAGCGCCACTTCACTTTCCCCTTTTAAAGGGGCGGAACGCGGCTCGACCTCTCTTCTCGGTCGTTTTCCTTCTAGCGGTAACTCTCGTTGGAGGGCCGCCTCGAAAGGGCCGAACAGGAGTAGACGTCCCTTTCTTTTCTCCCATCATTACTGGTCTCTTCTTCCTGGACGATTGCAGGAGAAGATCTTGAGTCGCTTTCTCCGTCAGCGATCGTGAAATATCCTTCACCAACTGTGACGGGAACAGAAAATCAGACCTAGGGGCGAATAACAAAGCTGCTCTTTGTGAGTGTGATACTGCTTTCGTCAAGAAAGCGCTAAACACAGATCTCTCTTCAAGAGACCTGCTCCAAACAAGGAAGAAACTTCCCCTGAGCCGTCTTGCAACGCTTGTCAATACATGACAGAATTGCTAGGAGAACATCCGGTTCTAGCCCTTCAGGGGCATGAGCCTTCTTGGACATCACCCCAAGGGACCAATCTAGGAAGTTAAAGACTTCTAGAATGTGAAAAAGTCCCTTGAGGAGATGATCCAACTCTGAAAGGCCCCAAGTAATCTTAGCCGTATGAAGGCTATGTCTCCTGGATGCGTCTACCAGACTGGAAAAGTCAGCTTCAGTTGAAGCAGGGAGAGTGAGACCCATATTCTCCCCAGTCTGGTACCAAATCCCTCTCTTGCCGGTCAGTCTAGGGGGAGGCATGCAAAAGACTGTCCTTACAAGCTCCTTCTTAGTAAGCATCCAGTTATCAAGCGATTGCAGAGCTCTCTTCATAGAAATCGTCGGTCTCATCTTCACGAAAGCCGACGATTTCGGAGTCTTCGAGCATGAAAACAGAGAACGAGGCGAAGGAGGAGCGGCAGGGATCAATGCGTCTCCGTATTCCTGGAGAAGGAGAGCTGTCAAGACTTTGTAGTTCGACAGTCCTTCCTTACTGTGAGACTCGTCCTCTGATTCCTCTTCCATAATCGGATCAGCAGGAGAGACCACTTCTCGTTCCTGGTCTTCTTGTCCAACCATTCTCTCTACTGGGGACAAACTCCTAATAGGAGAGGGGCTAAGAGAGTGTAAAGAGCTCCTATGTTCGACTGGCTCTTCGTACTTGGCTGGCGCCTCGCGCCTGGCTGGGCGCCTCGCTTGCTGTCTGGAGCCTCGCGCTTGGCTGGCGTCTCGCGCCTGGCTGATTCCTCGCGCTTGGCTGGCGCCTCGCGCCTGGCAAGATCCTCGCGCTTGGTTGGCGTCTCGCGCCTGACTGACTCTTCGCGCTTGGCTGGCGCCTCGCGCCTGACTGGTGCCTCGCGCCTCTGAACCGTCTCGCGCCTGACTGACACCTCGTGCCTTGTTGAAGACTCGCGTCTTCCTGAAGTCCCCTCCTTGCGTGACAGATGTTCTTCTTGAGCCTCACGCTTGGATGAATGCTCACGCCTGTTTGTAACTCCGCGTTCGGCTGAAGCTACTGATCTGGCAGACGTATCCCATCTGGAGAATCCTCTCGACTGCAATGCGTTTCTCGCTTGTCTGACTCTCTCTTAGAGGACGCTTCTCGTCTGTAGGACGCCTCGCGCTTAGCTGTTGCTACGCGCTTGTCTGGCGGATCCATATCTTCCCACGAGTCTCTATCTGAGATCTCAAAAGACTCACGTTTCGCAGGAGCCTCACTCCTGGTGGGAGAAGGAAGACGTCGTTCTTGACCGGCAGTCTGACGTCTTTCTTACGAGGAGGATCCTTCGAAAGGACTCCTACTAGGGCGGGGAGAAAGCTGTTCCTGTACGCCAAAATGATCCTTTGGACGCTTCTCCTGCGTCTTCTTGAACGGGAGAGGTAGACCTCGAAGGCGTGTTGCCCCCATCATGGAACGGCGAAACCCTCTTCGCCTTCTTGATAGAAGGAGGTTCTTCTTCCGAAAAGCGTTCCGGGCTTGAATCCAAACCAGGATCTCTCCAGTGCCTTTTCAGGGGCCTGGACAAGTCCGAATCCTTCCACCCTCGTTTAGGAGAGGGAGAAGCGGACGAAGAGAAGCACTCTCTGAGGACGCTTTTTCGATAGCGGTCCTGAGCGGGAGGCTGTCTATGCACAGCACCTGCTGAAGGGACGCCTGAACCGGGGGGAATTCTCCACAACCTCCGTACGGCTTCGACTTTCCTTCTCCTCTGGGCTGGGAGCTTGGAAGAGGTCTAGGCCTGGGAGCGTCGCAGAGACGGTCAGACGCCCCCTCCACAACACTGGGACCACTCACTTCACTAAAGTCACTTTCACCATCCTTACCTTTATGGTAGCCCTTTCGGCTTTCATCCTGAGAATCGTAGCTTCAGTTCAGCAATTTCCGAAGCTGAATCTGAATGTACAGTCAGTGAGGGTCCTGATAGAGAATCATAATTAAGAGAAGAGTTAGAATTGTCTAAAGGCTCAATAGGCCTTGTACAACTACCCGCCATCTTAGAGCAGCCCTTCTGACTCTATCCCTTTCTAACTTCTTCAAGTAAGAAGTTAGTCTTCCATTCCTCAACATTCAACCTTTCACACTCATGACAGGTGTTAGAAATAGAACAATCAAAACCCCTACATTTGCGACATACAGTGTGAGGATCAACCGAAGCTTTCGGTATCCTCACCTTGCAGCCTACATCACACACATTCTACACCAAACACTTGAATCAGACATTCTGAAGAAAAAAATCAAAAAGCAAGTCCAAATCCAGTCCACAGTAGCGAATGCCAAAACAACGATCCAGGTACTTCACCAAAAGTCCACAAAAAGATGATCAATTGCTTAGAAAAGCGAATTCCAGTCAAGAGGTGGCAGCAACGATGTTGATACCACCGGCGACAGAAAACATATAATGAGTAGAAAACGGGATTGGTTCCTAGTCCTGCCACCCAGGGCAGGCCAGGTAGATCACCTGACCTACTGTAGCGAGTGGCGCGAAATTTGAATTTCTGTCGGGGACGACGAGTCTTAGCTATGTATATATCTGACAGGTAAGTTGATTGTATGAAACCAAGGTATTGCTGCAGAAAATCTTCTCCAACCTCGCGGGAAGAAGCCGGCTCCTGCCGCCTGCGTCCTGCGTCCTTCTGAGCTCCGAGGTTGCGTCCTGCGTCCTGTTCCGGAAGCTTGCGTCCTGCGTCCTGCTCCGGTAACTTGAGTCCTGCTTCCTGTTCTCGTAACTTGCGTCCTGCGTCCTGCTCCCGTAACTTGCGTACTACCCGAGACTCCGAAGCGTGATGAGGAGGAGGCAAACCATCATGCGTCCTTTTAGATGACTTGGCGGGGAGAGATGCGTCCTTACGCCTCGTAGGAGGATGTTCCGATGTTCCCCACGATTTAACTAAATCGGCTAACCTTCCTTGCATCTCTTCAAGGAAGTTCCTAGTCTCTGTTTCCTGGCGGGAAGTCTGAGCAAGCGGAGAACGACGACGAGAAGGATCATTAAAACGAGAAATTCGATCCTGAGCTCTACGATAAGGAGAAGATACCGGAGAGACTGCTCCGGATTCAGAAGGAGGGCTCCTATCCAGAGAACCGCGTATACATGAGTCTTGCGTCTTGTCTTGACTTAAAGGATCTCCTCCTTTTAAACGGAACCACCTCTTCCTCATCACTAGAAGAGAAAATCTCGGGACTACTCCACCGCTCTTGAGGGTCACGCTCATCTTGAGAAGACGTATGTTTATGCGTCCTCTTCAGAGGACGCGAAACTTCCGCATAACGTCCATACTTGCCTGACGCAGAACTATCTGTAGAGGAAAAACACTTCCCAGTGTCGCCTTTTCTATGACGCACTGCTGCACGCAAAATGGGACGCAACAGGACTGCCTGAAGGACGACTGATCGTAAGGGAACCCTCTCGCCTCCCTTCGACTGTCGACATGCCTTCTCCCTTGGGTCTGGGAGCTTGGCAGAGACCTAGGTCTAGGAGCACGAGTGAGACGATCAGCCGCCCCCTCCACTACACTGACACTCTCAAACGTACCCACTTTGTCTGTAAGACGCTGAATCTGATCGCCCATTGACGCATGGGCGGCAAACACTTTCACATAATTAGTATCCTCAGAAACAGCAGCAGGCGCAGGAGAGACCTGAGGAGAAGGATTAACAACTTCTACTTGGGAAGAAGGGGGAGAAATAACAGAAGTATTCAAGGCCTTACTAGAAGATCCTGACCTCTCACTCCGAGACACCGATCTTCTTACTCTATCCTTTTCTAGTCTCTCAACATATTTCGTGAAAGTCTTCCACTCCTTCTCATTTAAACTTTCACACTCATTACATCTATTATCCCAAGTACACAAAACCTCTCTACACTTCTTACATACTGTGTGAGGGTCTACCGAGGCTTTCGGCAGTCTCACCTTGCACCCTTCTTTCATACACACTCGAAATACTACACCAGAATCAGACATTATAAGAACTTCCAATCGCGATTGCCAATCCAACTTTCCAATACGATACCCAATAAACCATCCAAGTACAGCGAAAGTCAGCTAACGAGTTCGAATTCTAGCAGGGAACCAACAACGATGTTGCCGGTTCAGTGGCAGAAAAAATCATGAGGAAAATGGGAATGATTCCGAGCACCAGCGCCACGGGAGCGGGGTGGCGATCACCTGAACTACCAGTGATCTAGCGGTTGCCGCGAGTTTTGAAAATTCTGCCAGTGCGAACAGAGAATATAGCTATATATATACCTGCCAGGTAAGTGTCATACATGAAAACTCCCCATTTTGACTGATAAGAGTTTGGCCGAAGAGGCTCTTCTACAGTTAGCAATAGCCTCTGCCGCTCTTCTTGAAAAACCTTTCGCTCTGACCAGGTCCCGGACAGTCTGAATCCTGTCAGAGCGAGATACGACAACCCTTGGTGATTTCTGTCGAAATGGGGCTGTTTGAGTAGCGATGGAATTTGTGGCAGAAGCCTGGGGAAGTCTACTAACATCCTCAGGAGATCCGGGAACCACTCCTTTCTGGGCCAAAAAGGAGCTATTAGAGTCATCGTAACGTTCTGGTGACTCTGGAACTTGTTTAATACCTCTCTGATCATCGCAAATGGTGGAAATGCGTAAACATTCAGTCCTGACCAGTCGAGAAGCATTGCATCCGTTTTCCAGGCTAACGGGTCCGGGACCAGAGAACAGAATAGAGGAAGCCTGTTGTTCCTGGACGTTGCAAAGAGGTCTATCGTTGGTTGTCCCCACAACCGCCATAGATCCTGACAAACTCTGATATCCAATGTCCACTCCGTCGGAAGAACCTGATGCGCACGACTGAGTTCGTCTGCTAAAACGTTGAGCTTCCCTTGCACGTACCTGGGGAAGAGAGTCACTTTGTGCGCATTCGCCCACAGAAGAAGATGCTCCGTCATTCTGTACAGGGAGAACGAATGTGTCCCTCCCTGTTTTCTTATATATGACAGCGCTGTGGTGTTGTCGAGAACACCGCAACTTTCTTACCCTTCGACTAGAGGGTGAAACTTTGAAGCCCAAGAAAAATTGCTTTCAGCTCTTTTATGTGATATGAAGACCTCTCTCCGTTCGTCCAGATACCTGATGTCTTCTCTTTCCCCAACAGGGCTCCCCATCCTGAGTCCGATGCGTCGGCATAAAATTCTAGCTCTGGATTCGTTCTTCGAGGGACAAACCTCCTGAGCTCTCCTCCGACAACCACCAACGAAGATCTTCCTTGATTTCCTCGGAGATCGGAATAACAGTCGAATCCGGTTGAATTTTCCGGTCCCAATTGGCCTTTAGGTAGAATTGTAGCGTCCTCATGTGAAGACGACCAAGTGTAACAAAAGTCTCCACCGAAGCGAGAGTCCCTAACAGGCTCATCCACTCCAGAGCCGTGCAGGACGAGCGTTTAAAGAGATTCTTTTCGTACCGTCGCAAGGAGGGAGACTATTCTCCTTGGGGAGAGAAAAACCCGAAAAACTTGTGAGTCCAGAATCATCCCCAAATATGGAATCCTCTGACTCGGTACTAACTGTGACTTCTCTAAATTCATTACTAATCCAGTTGCTGTGTAATATTAGTGTCCGATTTAAATCCCTCTCACACTGGAGACTGGAGTCGGACCTTAGAAGCCAGTCGTCCAGATAAAAAGCAATATTGATTCCCATCAAATGTAACCATCGACTTACCGGGGCCAGGGACTCGAGTAAATACTTGTGGGGCTGTCGAAAGTCCGAAACAGAGCGCTCTGAACTGATAAACTCTGCCGTCGAAAACGAACCGTAGATATTTCCTGGAGCTCCGATGAATAGGTACATGGAAATATGCATCTTTCATGTCCACGATACCATCCAGTCTCCTGGTCGAAAGAGCTGACATAACCGACCGGTTGGTTTCCATACGAAACTTCGTCTTCAGAACAAAGATATTGAGAGCACACTCACATCCAGGACCGGCCTCCAGCCCCCCGATGACTTGGGGACAACGAACAGCCTGTTGTAAAAGCCCGGTGAGATGTCTTCCACTATTTCTATGGCCTTCTTGGTAATCAGGGCTTCTACTTCCTTGGCAAGAGCCAAAGCTCTTTCTGATCCCTGCGAGTATGCTGTTAAGGCGATGGGAATACTCGACAGTGGTGGGTCTTGCACAAACGGGATCACATAACCTTCTCTTAATACTGTGATCACCCACTGTTCCGCCCCTCTTCGACTCCATTCCGCCAAAACAGGCGGAGTCTTGCTCCTACAGGTGTGTGAGGGTAAAAATTCCTACTTGTCCGCGACTGTCTCGAGGGTGGTTTCTTACTGGTTGTGCCTGTGGACGCAAATTAGTCCCTTGGTCTGGGTTGCCATCTAGACTTTCCTCCGCGAAAGGTTGCTTCTGAAGAGGTGACCCTTTAGCTCCTGTAGGTGGTGTCTCCTTGGGACGTCGTGTCGACGAACGAGTCAATAAGTCGTTGGTAGACTTTTTCTCTAGATCTGCGAGAACTTGCTGAATAACCTGTTCAGGGAATAAATGCGACTTACATAAAGGCGCAAACATGAGAGCAGACTTCTGGTTAGAAGTTACTCCCTTGGAGGTGAAAGAGCACCAAAGTTCTCTCTTTTTAAGGACGCCCAGAGTAAAAAGAGATGCAAGCTCCCCTGAGCCATCCCTGACTGCTTTGTCGGCACACGATAATACATCAAGCCAGTCTGTCGCCAAGCTATCTTCCAGAGACTGACAATCCTCTATTTTCCTTGCTAATGCAGCAATAGTCCAGTCTAAGAAGCTGAAAACAATTCTATTACCTTAAATAGGTTCTTAATCAGGTGGTCGAAATCAGGCGAAGAAAAGAAAAAAAATTTTCGCCGACACAAAACGCTCTTTGTCCTTTCTGTTAGCATCCACCAGACCTGGAGAAATCTCCTTGGGCGGAGGCAGCGACTCCCAAAGAGGGTAAGTTCTCTAGGTAGCATAAAATTTATTATGTCTTCTGTAACTTGGACGGTGGGGACAGCGAAGGCGGCTTTACCAGACTCCCTCTTCTTATCCAGCCACTTCTCTGCTTCTTTGAAGACTCTTTTTGCCGACTGCGAAAGCATCAGTTTAGGTAGACTCGCCGAAAGTACTTTCCTATCCTTAACAAAGGTAGAAGGAGGCGAAGATAGAGGAGCTGGCTCGAATTCCTATCTTTTTCCATCTTATCAAGATGAGACAAAAAACTCTTCCATCCTTGATCATCTAGATCTTCACAATCATTACATGTACGCTCTTTAGTACACTCTTGCCCCCTACATTTCACGCACTTTGAGTGTGGGTCATAACATAACTTGGCTAATCTAGTTTTGCAGCCTTCGCTGCAAAACCTAACAGATGAACTGAATCTGACATAACTCACACTAAAGACAGATAATAAAGAAAGCAGCTAAGCCGTCAAACACAAAAAACAACCAAGAAAAATTGTACTTCACCAAATCGGGTGTCAAACAAAATGGCGAACAGTTGACTGCAGTGAAATACAGGTGTTTCACCGTGGGCGGCAGAAAACGAATTGTCAAGCAAAGCGCCAGTAGTACGGGGATCCCGAAAGTGGGCGGGGTTGTATCACCTACACGTCAGCGCGATTAATAGCGCCGAGAAATAAAGGAATTTCGACTGCCGTAAGGTAAGAAGCGTATAGCTATGTAATTGTTCGGTAAGTTTCATGTGTGAAAATGACATTGTTATGATACAATAAAGTTTCATACATACTTACCTGGCAGATATATACATAGCTATAGACTCCGTCGTTCCCGACAGAATTTCAAATTTCGCGGCACTCGCTACAGGTAGGTCAGGTGATCTACCGCCCTGCTCTGGGTGGCAGGACTAGGAACTATTCCCGTTTTCTAATCAGATTCTCTCTTCCACCTGTCTCCTGCGGGGAGGCTGGGTGGGTCTTCAATTGTATATATCTGCCAGGTAAGTATGTATGAAACTTTATTGTATCATAACAATGTCATTTTTCATACATTCAACTTACCTGTCAGATATATACATAGCTGATTGACACCCTTTGGTGGAGGGCAAGAGACAGCTAACCAACTGACTAGACAGGTAAACAACATATGTTGTAGGTATTAATAATAAAAACCTTAGTTCCTACCTTTTTAGATGGAAGACTTCGTGGCTACTGCCCAGGAGTCTGCTTCATCTCAAGAGCCTTAGCGAGATAGTGATCTGTGGCCAAGAGTTCTTGTGGGATCTGTCGATGGGGTCTCTTCCACTTACTCGACAGAATCCTAACTGGCGTTTGTCAATGGGAGCACATCCGCTTATATGACAACACGCACTAATTTAAGGAGCACACAACCAATCCCCGATCACCCGATCCTAACCCGTGTTAGTTCTAAGATTGCCTAGAGTTATCCCCAAACTCTTTGCAAACAACCACAAACTCGAAACTCATACATACAAAAATAACAAAATTTTGTACCCCTCTAATAGTCAGATGTCACTTCGATTTTCAAATGAAGAGAAAGTGAGGCGCCTGTGCGAACTACTGACACTCCCATACAGCGAAAACCCGGAGAACACATCCGACAAGAGGGTTACGTAACATAATTTAAGGATTGGTGCTTTCTCCTTTACCCAGAACCGTCTGTGCTGACACAAACGGACCTAACGAAAAACATTTATCATACGTAACTCGCACGTCTTTTAAATAATGGGATGCAAATACAGAGTTGCATCTCCAATAAGTTGTGTCCAAAATGTTCTTTTAGTGACATATTTCTTTGGAACGCCACCGAGGTTGCGATTGCTCTAACTTCGTGGGCTCCACTCTTAGAAGATTAAAAGAATCATCTGGACACTTCTTATGAGCTTCTGTGATAACACTTCTAACAAAGAAGGCTAATGCGTTCTTGGACATTGCTCTCTTGGGGCGGGTCTTTCACTGAGCACCAAAGACCTTTCTGCGAACCCCCCAACTGCTTCTTCCTGTCCATGATAAAATTTTAGAGCTCTAACTGGGCAAAGGGATCTTTCTGCCTCTCTGCCCACCAAACTAGAAAAGTCCTTTCACTTTCGAAGCTCCTGGGCCAGGGATTCGAAGGGTTTTCATTTTTGGCCAGAAAAAGGGACTGAAATGAACAAATTGCGGAGTCTCCTTTGAAGCCAACTCTTGATTCAAGGGCGTGTAACTCACTGATTCTTTTTGCCGTTGCAAGAGACATCAGAAACAAACACTTCTAGTGATATTACGGAACGAAGCAGTGTGAAGTGGTTCGAATTCATCTGATGAAAGAAATTTAAGAACCACATCTAAGTTCCAGCTTGGAACCTTAGGTTCAAGTGATTTAGATGTTTCGAATGAACGAATGAGGTCGTGCAAATCCTTATCATTCGTTAGATCTAATCCTCTGTTTCTAAAGACTGCTGAGAGCATACTCCTGTACCCTTAATAGTTGGTACCGAGAGATGCGACTTTTGTCTAAGAAACAGAAGGAAATCTGCAATTTCGGTCACAGAGGTACTGGAAGAGGACAGCTTCTTCGACCTACACCAGTTTCTGAAAACTTCCCACTTCGATTGGTACACTCGCCTAGTAGATGATCTGCGGGCTCTAGCAATTGCGTTTGCTGCCTGGCGAGAAAACCCTCTCGCTCTGACAAGTCTTTCGATAGTCGAAAGGCAGTCAGAGCAAGAGCGGGTAGATTTTGATGGTACCTCTGAAGTGGGGTTGTTTGAGCAGATCTATTCTGTTTGGAAGAGATCTGGGGAAGTCCACTGTCCATCCATCACCTCTGTGAACCAAATTTGAGCTGGCCAATACGGAGCGATCAGAGTCATCTTGGTTCCTTCGGATGCCACGAATTTTCTGACTACTTCCCCCTTCCCCCAGTATCTTGAACGGGGGAAAAGCGTAAACGTCTATTCCTGACCAGTCCAGGAGAAAGGCGTCTGTTGCATAAGCCCGGGGATCCTCCACCTCAGGCACAAAATGTATCTATCCTTTTGGAGAGGAATGTGGCGAATAGATCTATTTGAGGCTTCCCCCAAAGGAGCCAAAGGCTCTGACAGACTTCTGAGTGGAGTGTCCATTCTGTGGGAAGGACCTGGAATCTCCTGCTCAATCTGTCCGCTCTCACATTCCTCTCCCCTTGAACAAACCTTGTTAGAAGAATTACCTTCCTTTGGTTCGCCCAAATCAGTAGATCCCGTGCCAGCTCGTACAGAGCAAAAGAGTGCGTCCCTCCTTGCTTCTTGACATAAGCCAGAGCTGTCGTATTGTCTGAATTTATCTGAATTTGCCTCTGACTAAGTGTTCGAAGCTCTTTAGCGCCAGGTGAATTGCTAAGAGCTCTTTGCAATTTATGTGCCATGACACCTGTTCTGCCGACCAGGTGCCTGACACTTCTCTGGGTCCCAATGTTGCACCCCAGCCCGCTCCGAGGCGTCTGAAAACAATATCAGGCTTGGGTTCCGTACTTGCAGGGACACTCCTTTGTTTTTCCCTTAATGGAAACCAACCACCACTTCAAATGGATGTTCTTTATTTCTTCCGATATTGGAAACGTGTCGTCCGAAAGCTGACCTGTCTTCCAACTCAACTTCTTCTTAGGAAGAACTGAAGCAGGTCGAAGATGTAATCTTCCTAGGAGAAAGAACTGTTCGAGCGAGGAAAGGGTTCCCAGAAGGCTCAGCCATTCCCTCGCTGAAGTGCGCTCTTTCCCTAGAAAGTTCGATACTGTGGCACAGCCTTTCTTTAATCTCTCTTGAGATGGAAAAACTCGAAAACCCCGAGAATCCATCTGAATCCCAGATAAACCACGTTCTGGCTGGGGATCATCTGAGACTTCTCGGAGGTTCACGATCAATCCCAAAGACTTTGTCAATTCCAGTGTTATTAACAGGTCCTCCAAACACTGCTTTTGAGACCTGGCTCTGATGAGCCAGTCGTCCAGTACAGGGAGACATTTAATCCCTTTCAAATGTAAGTGCCTTGCTACATTTTTCATCACGTCTGTGAAGCACTTGAGGAGCCGTGGACAGGCCGAAACACAGGGCCCTGAACTGATAATTTCTTCCTTCGAACATAAATCGAGGTACTTCCTCGACGAATGGTGGATCGGGATGTGGAAGTATGCGTCCTGAAGGTCTAGGGACACCATCCAATCCCCTTGTCGTAGTGCTGCAAGGACTGAGCAAGACGTTTCCATGCTGAACTTCTGTTGTTCGACAAATTTGTTCAGCGCACCTTACGTCCAGTACCGGTCTCCATCCCCCCGAGGCTTTTGTTACAAGAAAACAAGCGATTGTAAAACCCGGGGAGTTGCAATCCAGCACAAAGTTCTATTGCTCTTTTGTCCCACATCTGTTCCACCATCTGACGAAGAGTATCCCTCATATAGGGTCCCTGTATCTGGCGGACAATTCCCTCGGAGATGTTGTCAAGGGAGGAATGTCCTTGAATGGATGCGATACCCTTCTTGATAATCGACATCGTCCAAGTGTTGGCTCCTATGTCTTCCCAGGCTTCGCAAAATAATGTAGCCTGGCTCCTACGGGTGTCTGGAGGACAGAATTCTCACTTCCTTTCTTAAAGGGACGGAAGGAAGACCTGCCCCTCTTATCGGTTGACTTCCTTCTGGCGACGGTCTAGTTGGAAGACCTCCTCGAAAGGGCTGTTTCTTGAGCTGGGCGAGCCACTTTCTTTTCCTCACTAGCCACAGTCCTATTCTTCCTTGAGGATTGTCTAAGAGATCCTGGGTGGCCTTTTTCCGTCAGAGAATGCGCGATGTCCTTCACAACTGCGAGGGAAAAAGGTGTTCAGAGAGAGGCGCAAACAATAAGGCGGCTCTCTGCGAATGAGAGACGGCCTTCGTGAGGAAAGCACTGTGCACCGCCTTTTCTTTAAAAACTCCTGCACCATATAGGGAGCATACCTCAGCCGATCCATCCTGAACAGCCTTATCAATGCAGGCGAGGATGCAATTAGGGTTTCTGGGTCGAGTTGTTCCTTTTCTTGAGATTCTTGGCCAGAACCCCAACGGGACAATCTAAGAAGTTAAAAACTTCTAAAGTGTGAAAAAGTCCCTTGATGAGGTTGTGTCCGTTTCCGGAAAGCCCCCATGTAACCTT
Source organism: Macrobrachium nipponense (assembly GCF_015104395.2). Taxonomy (NCBI): domain Eukaryota; kingdom Metazoa; phylum Arthropoda; class Malacostraca; order Decapoda; family Palaemonidae; genus Macrobrachium; species Macrobrachium nipponense. Next base: position 34,622,918 of record NC_061097.1, read on the forward strand.
CGCTGCATTCAAGGCGTGCCTTCTCGACGAATCCACCAAAACTCGAGAAGTCTGTTGATTCAGCTGAAACGGACAGAGATAATCCCATATCCTCTCCCGTTTCGTACCAAATTCCTCTCCCTCCCTGTAAGTTTAGCGGGAGGCATACAAAAGACCGTCCTTCCTAACTCCTTCTTCTTCTTGAACCAGGAGTCAAGAGATTGTAGAGCTCTCCTCATAGAAATAGCAGGCTTCATTTTAAGGAAAGAGGAAGACTTGAGTGTTTTCGTGCTCGAAAACTGCGAGCGTGGAGAAGGGGGAGCAGCTGGCGTCAAAGAGTCTCCATATTCCTCCAACAGAAGGGACGAAAGAACTTTATAATTAGAAGATCCTTCCTTCATTTCGTCCTCCGAGGCATCTTCTGGGTTGATAGGCTCGGAAGGAGAAGGCTCTCTTCTTTCTACTGACTCTTCTCTTACTCTCTTACGAGTGTCAGGCTCTTCATACGAGGAATGCGCCTGTTGTACAGCAGGAGTATCTCGCCTGGGAGGAGTAACGTGTTGGAATACTCTGGCGCCTGGCAGGCGCAGAGCGCTCGAATACTCCTGGCTTTTTCAGTAGGCGCATTTTTGTTCAGAATACTCCTGGCGCGTGGTAGGAGTATTAAGTTCCGAATACTCCTGGCGCCTGGCAGGCGCAGAGCGCCTCGAATACTCCTGGCTTTTAGTAGGCGCATTTTGTTCAGAATACTCCTGGCGCGTGGTAGGAGTATTAAGTTCCGAATACTCCTGGCGCCTGGGAGGAGTATAAGCTTCGGAATACTCCTGGCGCCTGGGAGGAGTAACGCGCTTGGAATACTCCTGGCGCTTGGCAGGCGCAGAGCGCCTCGAATACTCCTGTCTTTTAGTAGGCGCATTTTGTTCAGAATACTCCTGGCGTGTGGTAGGAGTATTAAGTTCCGAATACTCCTGGCGCCTGGAGGAGTATATAAGCTTCGGAATACTCTGGCGCCTGGAGGAGTATTAAGTGCAGAGTACTCCTGGCGCCTGTGAGGAGTTATAAGCTTCGGAATACTTACCTGGGCCCGCTGGGAGGAGTATTTAGTTCAGAATACTCCTGGCGCTAGGAGGAGTATCTAGGCCCGACGACTCCTGGTGTCTGGTAGGAGCACGTCGTTCCGAATACTCCTGATCCTTAGCATGCGTCTGATGTTTAGTAGGAGTATTGATTCCGGTAGGCGCTTTCCGTCTCACAAGTGCTCTACTCCTAACAGGATCTTCCTCTTCAGCTAACTCTTGGCGCTTGATTGAAGATCTTGAATGTTTGTACTGGCTCGTTGCGCCTACTCGGAGCCTGGCTTCTGGTTGGCGCCCTACTCTGACAGGAGTAGCTTCCTTTCTTTACCTCTCTCCTGTCTAGCGCACCGCTCCCCCCAGAGATGGCCGCCTGTGCGACAACTCCCCTGAAGGATGCGTCGCGCCTGGCAGGAGATAGGTATTTAGATCTTTTAATAGGAAGCCTATCATCCTTCTTACGAGTAGGCTCCTTATAACGAGTTCCTACTAACAAGGCTAATTGCTCTTGCACATTCTTCAAAATTTTCTTGGTTGAGGAATCTTCCGAATTAGGAGAGGAGATCTGGAAGGGCGCTCTAGGATCCCTTCCAGACCCAGAGTCTGAATGTATTCTCGCCTTCTTTATTACCGAAGGCGGCTCCTCCTTCTGAGAAGCGCTCGGGACTCGAATTGAGCTCATGCTCTTTCATACTCCTCTTCAAAAGGACGTTGAAAGATTCGACTCCTTCCATCCTCTTCTCGGAGGAGAAGGCGAACTAGACGACGAAAAGCACTCTCGAAGGACGCTTTTCCTATAGCGGTCCTTGGCAGTCGATACGATCGATTCTGCCGAAGGGACGCCTGATCGTTGGGGATTCTCCACAACCCCCGTACGGCTTTCGACTTTCCTTCTCCTCGGGCCACGGGAGCTTGGAAGAGGTCTAGGCCTGGGAGCGTCGCAGAGACGACCAGACGCCCCTCCACTACACTGGGGACACTAATATCACTACCACATTCACTTTCCTTACCTTCCAATGCTGCGACTTTTTCCTGCATTTTCTGAAGGGAAGCTCTAAGTTCTGCTATTTCCGAAGCAGAACTAGAGGGATTAGCAATTTGTGAACGGGCTGAAACAGAATGGTCATGATCATCATAGGAAGAAGCTACAGAGCTAGATAGTAAATCATGAGAGGCAGACATTCTGCGGGTTTTATAAGCCGCCTTCCTCTCTCTATCTTTCTCTAAACTTCTTCAAGTAAGAAGTTAGATTCTTCCACTCTTGTGCACTCAGTTTCTCACACTCATTACACGTATTCTCAATCGAACATTCAACCATTCTACACCCCCACCACAACTAGTGTGAGGATCTACCGAAGCTTTCGGAATCCTCACTTACAGCCCTCATTCACACACACTCTGAAACTAACACTAGAATCAGACATATTCACAAATTCCAAAAACCAAGTCCAAAAAACAGTCCACGATAGCGAATGCCAAACAACGATCCAAGTACGTCACCAAATATCCAGCGAGAGATGATCAAAACTTTGCGAAAAAAACGAATTCTAAGTCAGGAGGAAGTAACAACAATGTTGATACAGCCGGCGACAGAGAGAATCTGATTAGAAAACGGGAATAGTTCCTAGTCCTGCCACCCAGAGCAGGGCGGTAGATCACCTGACCTACCTGTAGCGAGTGCCGCGAAATTTGAAATTCTGTCGGGAACGACGGAGTCTATAGCTATGTATATATCTGACAGGTAAGTTGAATGTATGAAACTAAGGGATACAAGAAAGATAGTATGTGGTATATATGGAAATGAACATCAAAATGTTTACACAAAATCAAAATGAAACCAAAAGTATAGTAGCTCGAGGTCTTTTGTCGAGTCCTTCCACCTCCACCTGCTTCATTTCCTCACATTCACTGTTTAAGCATTTCCTTCAGCCACTACCAACCTAGCAGTACAACTTGTTAAAAAAATTTTTATCCATCATTAAAAAATACATCCTACAAGAACTGTGAGTCTAGGATATGGCCCTCTATCACAGATACAACACTTTTATCAACATAATCACCTAAACTTCTAGAGGGGGAACCATCACCAAAAGGCACTTTGAACACTTTGAACAGAACACTGATGTAATAAAAAATATTCTTTAAAGTCTCTTTGATCGGTTCTCCATTGCAAAATCCATAACCATTCCTACAGAGTAACAACTGCAAAAGTTATTCAAGAATTTCACATCTTAAAACTTGAATAGCATTCCATTCATTTATGAAAGTCACTCAGCATGATAAGAGAGCTGAATAAATAATACATGAAATGTAAAAATTATTTGACATAAAATGACCCAGTACTAGAAAAGATATTTCTTTATGAAATTAAACTGATTGCATATCATCATCTACATCTGACATTAAACTGACCAACATTAACTCAGTAGAAAGGCTTCAATATATATTTTACCATTTTGTGATTCCTCCACCACCTGAAATCTTTTGAGAGTCTCCTGAACGTGCTGCTTAGCTTCGAGACGTCTGTCATATTGCTTGAGCTTTTTCTTCTTCAAGCGAAGTAACTTTCTAGCCTCTTCCAGCTTCAGCTCCAACTGCAATGAAAAAGAAAAAATGAGAACTCTGAAAGAATATCAGTATTTCACAATAGATTTGCAATTACTTTACATTACCATTTAATGGAGTGCAGTATAAGCTCTTGCATTAAACTCCAGTTCCTCATATGGGGGTAAAACATAAATTCTTTGGACAAGACTTAAGAAAGTCTAAAAATGACTCAGTCCTATGGTTTTAATTCCAGAGCAGTCAAAACTACACCTAAATAGCTTTGTCAATTACAGATTGTTTAGATAGGTTGTGTCAATTACACACTGCTTAGTGAGAGTAGGTATAACAATTATAGAATGTTAAGAAAGGACATGTCCATCCCAAACAGGAGGATTAGGATATGTCCATCCCAAACAGGGGGATTAGTGGTGTTGGCCTTTTGTAACCAGCTACATTTCAGATCAAGAGGTAACTAAGGGTGGCTGCTTTTTACTGAATCAGAATGGGACTCTCCAATTAAACTCGTCTGGCTCCCCTCTAAAAATTTCCAAAGAGAATTAACGAAATTCTTGAATCTCTCATCAAACAATGAATGGTTCTGAGTTTTCACCACAAACTAACAAACTACTCAAATGAGAGGAATCCCAAACCTTCCAAGTTCCATGCCAATTATGAAGGGTAAGGCTTACAGAACAAGTACTGAGGGTGAGATTATGATCCAAAATCTCTTCAAGGGCTCTACAGTGCCTGAATTATGCTGCCAAGGATAGGTCACGTGCACTCAACTCTACCAGTAAGAGATTTCCAAGCCCTTCAATCGGAAGACCTGGCTCAAGGCAGAGCAATACACCTCACCACAAGGAATGCAAGGAGCCTGTCTAAAAAAAAAAAGGTGGATAAGTATATAAGTCTACAACTCCATGTCTACGACACCATTCAGAGAAAGTGGTCCACTCCCTCATACACATTAGTTAAGGCTACTTCAAAACATACCTCTATGACAGAAGAAGGGGTCAAAGGATGATCTCTGGATCCCATACCAAATGGTATGGGGCCAATGGGGAGCTGTTGAGGAAAACACATCAGCTTACTGCAGGTTGAAGGGGAGAGGGGAAAGTCCCCTACATTCACCCACTTACCACCTATACGTATAAACAAATTATTTGCTGATGATATTTGATATATAAATTTTACATTCATTTCTATTGTAGATACTGGGTTAACCCATTATTAATCCCCCATCATCTAAGTGGAAGAACCCCAGCAAAAAGCCATGTCCTTGAGTAAGGTTAAGTTCAATAGTACACATATTAAAGAGAGGTTAAGTAAAGAAGGTTAGGTTACTGCATAGCAATGGTTTTGTACTAAGTGTTTGTCATATGTACCCAACTACTGGGAGCTCCCATTACTGTTGAATATGGGACTTGTGGTGCGTTAACAAAGCATGTCCAGTGTAAATAAACATCACAATTTTCAGAATCACATCACAACCAATACAGTAAAAATCATATTTCATTATTTTGAGCATGAACAGTACTTTACCCACACACAAAAACCAATCTTAGATTATTGTCTGGGTAGTTCTACAGAAGGGTTCTGCACGCAGATATCATTTATTAAGAGAATTTCTCTAATGAACAATATGGAAAAGGGTGTATACGTACATAATGCAGAACAGGAGAAATAAATCTGAGAAAAACTTTTTTAAAAAATATTTTTACATTCACCCCTAAGGGATTGGTACTAAGTATGGCCCTTTATGGAGCTTTTCTGTAGGTTTACCACTCTTAGATATGGCCTAAAATAGCAGTTGGGGGGGGGGGGGGGGGGGGGGGGGGAGGTAAAAATGAGCAATTAGCCTCCAAGCCACAAAATGCCTAAGCCTCAGCTGATGGTCATGAGGTAATCACATAGGGTAACATACCAAATGGCCAGCCTCTACCATAGCGCGACCACCTTCCCGAAAATCGGAAATGATTAAGGCTTTCATTTGTGACTTGGGTGAAAAAAACTGACTTGGAGAGGAAAGTAGAGGTCTCGAGGTGTTGCTTCAACGGACGCTGGCAGTTACAGGACGTGTTGAAGTACTTTTTCAGAAAGGTGGTCGCGCTACGGTAGAGGCCAGCCATTCGGTATTTTACCCTAGGTTACACAGGCTAGCCTAACAATTTAATCAGTTACCGGAATAGCCTAAGTCTAATTTAGATGAATTTTGTATCATAAAACAAATGGGTGTAGTATCCTGTGTAGAGTACTGATACAGGGATACTCAGTGATACTTAGGGGGATCCAGGAAGGACGAAGCTGCCCCGGGCCAGTTCAGTGCATGACACCCTTGGTAGGGCATGATTAAGTCACGACACGGCCTTATTAAAATCCTCTTACACTATAACAAGAAAATACGTAAAAGATTCATGACAATTTAAAAGAAATTCTGAATAAAATAGGCGGCCATAACTAGGCTACACCTTTCGTAGGTCAGTCAGCCAGGCCTACAATACTTAGCCCAGTCCTAGGTTATCGCATCATAACACTTAATAAAATACGTTTATTAGCTACGGTTGTGATGTACTGAGAGACTTCATACCAATTCGGTGTTACTGGCCTCATCCATCAGCGTTGATTTCTCGTTTTTCATCAGGAACCACCGAAATTTGGGGTCATTTCGTCACCATCGCGTAAATAAGATTCCCGCTAAGATCCGGTGTTCGAACTGCTTAACCTGATATTAACAAAGACTATTCTCTGAGATATGAATATAATTAAGATTAAACCAAGTAAATTAATATTATTATCGTATTTTCTTTCAAATTATGATATATTCATAATCATTCTACGTAAAAATTAATGGACTGCATTTCAAAATAAGCTACTAAATGCATGACATTCATACAATTCGAACAAAGTAAACATACGACTGGGACATTCTTCTTTATTTTAAGAAAAGACTTTTGGAATCTTAAGATCCGAATTAAAGAAAAAGCAGGATAACAAAGAGGAAGGATGGTTCATAAGTAAGGGAGAGCTGAAGAGAGAGAAAAACTTTCAGACGACTAGAATGCTCTAAAAAGGAAAGTCCAAGAGGGAATATAGATAGAAACAAAAGAATTGTTAGAAGTGTAAATGAGTTAGAGGTAGGAAAATGTAAAGTAGATAGAATTGTAAATAATTTAGAGATAGGGAGTAATAATATTTTTAGGAGTGTAAATAAATTAGATTTAGGAGAAAATAGAATATCTAGTAGTAATGTTAAGAGCTCTGAGGGAGGAAGTAGAAGGGAAATTAGTTTAGGGCAGGTAGGTGCAGGAACCCCCCCGGAAGCGAACGTTCGTGAGCTTCAAATACCCTGTTCATCTCAGGCTCATGAAGGCACTTTTTAGGTGAATGTTTCACAAACTTCCAACAAACATTTTTTTCACATACTTAGGACGTCAATGATAATGTAACTCGATATACAGTAAATTATGCGTTTTTCTCATTGGATTTTAGACCTGCACAGCAAGAAAAAAATTTTAGTGATGCACAAAAATCGTAATATAGTGTACAAACCTCATTTTCACCTTTCGAGGGAAATTAAAGGTTTTTTCCATTTCTTAAAGACTTCCTTTATTAATTGTTGTTTTTAAAACATTCCGTCCTCATTTGGTGAGCAAACGACAGCATATAGAGTACTGAAATATGTTTATATAACCCCAAAAATGATACAGCAAATTATCTGGTCCGATCGAGAATTTAAACTGTGTGGGAAATGGACACCAAATGCCGCCACCAGATGTCTCTGCAGTAGCATAAACAAATTGGCGGGCCGCACGAACTGAATTTGTTTGACAAAGACAAAGTGGCTGAATTAGATTTACATGCAAGTGCATGCCAGCTGATATAGATAACACTACGACGACTTGAGAAAGCCAGGGCCCATAGGTAAGTGATAGCAACTTATGCCATTGCCTTTCACTATCATTTTATAGTATATCCCTATAGCAATATGAGAGAAAAGTAACGTAGTCTACACTAGAAAGTAACGTTAGTCTACATAGGGAATAGGTACGTACTATAGTAGGTAATTCTGCATTTTCTTTGGGGAATTGAAATACTAGCTAGGTACTAGTACCAACGACTCTAGGAAGAGTTGCTTTTGTTGTAAGGGTTTTAATGTGAGCAAATCTCCAAGCTGGACTAAAATTGGCGAGAATGTAGGCTGTACAAGGTGACAAGGTCTCGGCCAAAAATTAAGTAGACCTACTATATATACTAGGCTAGTACTAGCTAGCTACCTACCTAATTTATGGCGTCCTACGGCCGTCCCCGGCTAAGTAATTAAGTCAAGGGATGTGAGGGAGAAGCCCCCCACCTTTAAAGGGGGTATGGGGTCAAACCCCCCATCTAGGTAATGCTTGATTGACGCAGAGGTTAGGTTAGGCTAATGCACCCAAAACCCCCGATTCCCATAAGGCCCCCAGGGTGGTTATAGAATAAAGGGTTACTTCCTATTTTACTCACCAAGGTTTTTTTCCCATTTTTTTTTTTTCCATACATTAACAAATAAAAGGTTGATAACTTTGTGATTCTTACTAGGCTATTAAGGCGTGCAAGCTTATAAAAAAGCAGACTCCTGAAGTTAAGACAGAGTGCCAGAAATTGGAAGCTCTGGTACCGGAGAACAATTTTCAACTTCCAATTGAAAATTGAGGTGCTGCAGGGTCTGCCCCACTTGAATTTCTTTAAATAATATGTAAAATAACATCAGAAAGCTGTCTTTTTAAATGACATACCTATTCTGAAATTGTGAATTTCCAGAAAACATCTAAAAATCTTTAATTTTCACCACTGAATTAAGGAGAATACCTAAGCGTTAAGGGTAAAGAATGTGGAATCTCTTAAATTTCTTTATGTAGAACTATAGTCAGACTTAGTATTTGGCTTATTTAACTTAACCTTTGTAAATTTACAATAAATCAGCATTTTAATGATAATATGGGCTATGTTGATTACATTAAGTAATATTAGGTTAGGTTGTATTTATTTACATTAATGGTCAGTGGATCCCGCATTCTTAACCCTTACGAATAGTATATAGAATGTATAGATACTAGGCTAGTCATTAAGTGAGGAAATATCAAATAGCAAAAATAATTTTGTTTAAAGTTGCCTCCCTTCCAAGTAATGCTTAATTGACCAGAGGTTAGGTTAAGCATTATAGGTTAGCCTAGTATACAAAATGTAGTTTTTTTTTCTCTCTCTCTCTCTACACTAACCTAACCTATAATGCTTGACCTAACCTCTGTGTCTGTAAAGCATTATTTGGACACTAAATTTTGTGTACTAGCTTAACCCATATTGCTTAACCTAACCTCCACTTTAAACATCATTATTTTCATTATTAGACATTCTATCCCTTACTGACTCTTATCTACGCATTTTGTACACTATTCTCCTTAATTCTAGACATCTACTATTTTATAAGCTCAAGTGGCTGTAAAAGTAAGAATTACCCAAAAGTTTTTTTCTATGGAAAACAGAAAATAAGGCTTGAAGTATTCCCTAGAGTTACCCTTTTCTTGCTGGAGGACCTCTAGCATTGAAAGAAAAGTAATGGGTGATGTTAGTGCAATTAGTGTTTGAGGAACAGATATTCATGGTAATTATTGAGAAAGGGATTGGTTCTAGTCCCAAATAATTTTTTTTTAAAACTCAGTGTAGGTTTCAATGCTGTGATAATATTACCTTTACATTTTTTGAAATATGATAAAGCACTGTATTTGTAAAACCAATGCAAAAAATTAATAAATAATTCGGACCTGTAATTGGACGGTTGCAGCAAATCAGCGTTTGACTTACAAACTCACCTGGGCTATTCCCTTTTGCACAGTTCAGGATAAAATGAATGAGGTATAGCTAAATATTTTTCTCAGGGTCTGCAAGTTCATTATCTTATTACAGTATAATGGACTGAGTAGTGAGTTACAAGAACAGTTAATTTATTATATCTTGTGAAATTTCATAGCCCTACCCTATATTGTACTGGTATATTCATGTATATTATTTTTTGTTAATCAGTTGTTACTAATAAGTTGCAATTAACTTGAATTGAAGATTTGCAAAATCAGTTCAAAAACACTGTAGGCTACAGTAACACATACAATACCTAATGTGAGAGAGGGAAAACTACATATATATCACTTTTTCAGGATGCGACTTGAATTGTTTGTGGAGGTTGAGGCATGGCTGAATTGTCATGGCATCTGGTTGAAAAGGTGGAACTGTACCACAGTCAGTTTTTGGCAGCTAGTACCGCTTCAGTGAAAATTATGAGGAAGAAATCAATGACTCCACAGAGGAAGGGAGATGGAAGTGTGTGCGTCCAAATTATGTTTTTTATATATATGTATCTATATATTAGCATATTTTATAAGGTTTATTTTATGTATATTTTCAGTGTTTGTACATGCATATATCTGTTACCAAAAGAAATATAGAAATAAAACCAAAACAAATGGTTCATGCGCTTGGTGGGGTGTGATTTATTTGAATCTTTCATCTTTTGTTTGTATCATTCAAAGTGGTTGCAATCTTCAGTATGGTACAGACTATTTAATGTGTATGTGTGTTTTATAAAAAATAGCTGTCCATTAGCACAAGTCTCATGTATGTATGTATATACATACTTTATATATACTTTTTATACTGTAATTTTTTTATGGAATGAGGTTGTTGTTACTGAGGTAAAAATCAATCCTGTGCATTTGTAGGTTATTTATATACAAAACAAGAGGCCACATTATTTGACTATTTACTTGTACAGTGTTAGTCCTCACTGGAACATGTCAGTGCCAAATAAATGATAAGCAAGATTAAAACTTTCATTCTCCTGAGTTATTTATTGTAAAGTAAATGAACTTTCATTTTATGGTCTTGAAAATTATTATTCAAAACTATTGCAAGGTTCAAATAAACCTTGTAAACACATTTTCAGGGCCTCTATAAGGATTGTTTGATATCCTTACAACGTTTGTATAAAGCAGTTAAAAGGTAATTTTGAGGCATTTATAAAGACTATTTAAGGTTCTGTACAGGATTGTACAATGTATGTTAAAAGCAGTTAATAGGTAATTATGAGGCATTTACAAAGCCCCTTTAAGGTTCTATATGGGCTTTTTGAAGGTTTATACCATGGTTTTTTGAAGCTCTTCCAAGGCTTTTATTGAGGTTTATTTCAAGCATATTTAAGGCTTGCACAAACCTAAAAGTGTACACGAAAACTGGTACTTTTTAGGTGTATCTCAAGCACTTTTTAAAGTTTGGGGCTTAAAGTTCGCAAGCTTGTAAAGTACGTTCGTCTGATGTCTTATGAACATTCATTTTCTGGGGGGGAAGTAACTTTAGTAACAAACAATCTTACTACTAGACCTAGAAGAAAAAAGTGGTTTGCAAAAGATAGATAAAGGGTTAGATGGTAGAAGCAATTTTGTAAATAGAGAAAGCGAAAAAATAGTGAGCAAGACAGAAGATATATCAAGAAATCTTGAAATAAAGCTTATAAACACCCAAGGACTGACAAAAGCAAAAATAATCGAGCTAGTGGAGATAACAAAAGAAAACACAATTTTGTGCATAACAGAAACACACCTTAAACAGCAAAAATTACTATTCCCAACAAGCATCAGAGTGGTAGACTCAATGAGAGATGAAGACGACACCAAAGGAGGAGGCCTACTAATAATGTACAGAACCAAAGGAGAGATCCAGATAGAAAAAGAAAAGTCGGAACACAAAGACATTCTTATAGTAAAGGTTAATTATAGAACAACAATATTCAACATAATTCTGGTCTACATGTCAACTATACTCTGTTTTTTTTTTCATCTGTCCATCTGCTTGTGGTGTTTTTGTATGGTAACACTGCGTCCCGGGCTTTAGATAGTTACGTTATGTGTAAGTTTTAGGTAAATAAAAGGATATCTGGGCGTACATTTGCAACTGAAAAGTGTTTTAATAATTTACTGTATGCGAATTACACCGTTAATATTCGAAATAGGATATAATTATAATCGTTTGAAAATGTTAAGCTGAATGTAACTATCTAAAGCCCTGGACGCAGTGTTGCCATACAAAAACACCACAGGCGGATGGACAGATGAAAAAAAAAACAGAGTATAGTGATAAAGAAAGAAATAAACGAATAATAAGCGCCTTACATGTAGCCATAGAAAAATCCACAGACCTGCCTATGATAGTCCTTGGGGATTTCAATGGGCATTTAGGTTTCCTAGGGACACAAGAACTAGACCAAAATGGAAAATATGTTATGGACCTGATGGAAAAATATGATTTAACGCTATTAAATGGAGATCCCAGCTGCAAAGGAGAGATAACCTGGAGTAGAGAAGATCAGAACAGTGCCATAGACTTTGCCCTAGTCAACCAAAATATGTATAAAAAATATGAATGTATGGAGATAGACGAGGGAAAATATGAATATGATCTATGAGACCATCACCTCATATAGGTCCAATTCAAAATGAACACTAAAGTAAGGAAAACATTCAGAAATGAAACAAAAGAAATCAAATATTTGAAAGTTACAGAAGAGTCTACCAGGAAATACCTTGAATATATAGAGTATAAAGTAAGCCAACAAGACAGAAAAGGAGATCTAACCCAGAAAACCTTGAATATATAGCAGTATAAAGTAAGCAACAAGACAGAAAAAGGAGATCTAACCCAGTTGGAAGAAACAATGAGTGAAGCAAAAACAAATAACTTAGAGAAGATAATCAAAAGAAGGTTAAAGACAGAAAAGCAAGAAGAAATAGAACCAGTATGGGTCACCAAAGAAACAAAGAAAGAAATAAGCCAAAGAAGGGTATATAACAAATTAAAAAGGAAAGCCACAAGTATAGAAGAAAGAAGATACTATGAAGAAGCATATCTTAAACAAAAACAAAAAGTACAGATAATAATAAAGAAAGCATATGAAGAATATGAAGAAAAGATTAGAAATGAGATAATGAATGATAAAAACAGACACGGAAAAATCTGGGAATATATAGACATGTGAGAGGAAAGACCACATCAGAAAAAGAATGGATAAGAATATTCGATGAAAATAAGCAAGAGATGAAGGACGAAACCCTAGGGAAAGAGCTGGTAAAATTCTGGGAAACAATATACCAAAAAGAAGAAAACAAAATAGGAGAGATATGGAATGAAAGCAAGAAAGAACAGTACAAACATGACATGGAAGCAATAGTGAAAAGATTAAGACAGCAGATGAAATGCCATATATCTTTAAGAGAACATATGCATGGAGTGTATGACCCAACAGAGACAGAGATTAGACCCATGGAAGAAATCAACATAACTGAAGAAGATGTAAAAAATCAACTTGAGAAAATGAAGACAAATAAAGCACCAGGACCAGATGGAATGAAGCCAGTACTGTTCAAATTACTCTTACAAAGTAACAACCTTCAAAAAGAATTGGCAGAATGTTTAAATGGAATACTGAAGGGCAGGAAAACGCAGAAAAGCTGGTTTAAGTAAAAAACAACACTTACGCCCAAAAAACAAAACCCCACAGTCAAAGATCTAAGGCCAATTGCTCTAACAACTGCATCATATAAAATCTTCATGGGGATCCTGAGAACCAAAATAGAAAAGCATATTAGAAATATAGGAAAAATGAATGAACTGCAATCAGGCTTTACCGCACAAAGGAGAGGAATCGATAATTTATATATCTTACAATACTGCATACAAGAAACTTACAGAAGAAAGGACCCATTATTTGTAGTATCAATAGACTTCCAAAAAGCATTTGACTCAGTTAATAGGAAAAAGCTCATTGAGGTCATGATGAAATACAGGCTACATGCAGAAGTAATAAATACAGTTGCAAAGATATATACAAATGATGTAACAAGCCTATGCCTTAACAATATAGAACAAAAAGAACTAAATGTAACTAATGGAATAAGACAGGGATGCAATGGCTCAACCATATTCTTTCTATTAATAACGTACCTGATAATAGAAAAATTAGAAAATACAACAGAAGGTTTCAGAAATGAAGTAATAAGGATAGTGGCACTACTATATGCAGACGACGGGTTAATACTAGGGCACACACTAGAAGAAATAACAAAATCAATAAAAACCCTTATGGAAATCGCAGGTGAATGTGGCCTAAACATAAACAAGGACAAGAGTAACATACTAATATATAACGAATGGTACAGTATCGATGATGTGGAGAATATGGAGCACATAGAAGGAATAAAAATAGTTAAGAATATTAAATACCTAGGAGTAACAATCAACAACATGAAAGACTGCTTCAGAGAAAAGATAAAAAGGGCCCAAATTAAAGCAAAGCAGATGGCAAATATGGCTAATGCAGTCATCAATAAAAGCTGTAGCAGGGTAAAAATAGGAAAATTGTACTGGAAAGGACTAGCGATGCCTTCATTCATGTATGCAATGGAAGTCATGAAACTTGACAGGAAAACAATAAATGAATTGCAGAAGATAGATAATAAAGTATACAGAGCAATATTGAAAGCGCCAAGTTACACAGCAAGTTGTGCGTTAAGATCTGAAATAGGGGCCTCTTCCTGCCACTCAAGAGATATGAAGAATAAACTTTTCTACCTGAAACATACACTGAAGAATGGTGGAAATAGGCTCCTATATGAGATAACAATGGATCAGTATGAAAAAAAAACCTGAATAATGCAAGTAAAAGAGTATATGAAAGAACTAAACATAAACTTAAGTAAAATTGAAGCAGTTAAAGACAAACAGTTAAGAGAAATAATAAACAATTGGGACAGAAAAATATGGCAGAAAGAAATGAATGAAAAGTCAACATTAAGAATCTACAGAAAATATAAAGAAAACATAAGAGAAGAAATCTGGTATGATAACACTGAAAAAACGATGCTGATCAGTAGGGCCAGACTAGGTATACTAGGATTAAATGATAGAAATAGGATAAAAGGAGAAGATACAAAATGTTTTTACTGTGAGGAACAAAATGAAAATTTAGAACATTTCTTACTTTACTGTCCAGCATACAATGAAATTAGAAATAGATATAGCTTTATGCAGCAACCATATCAAGAAAATAAAGAGGAATTGGTAGTAAATATAATCTTATTGGTAGTACTAATGAGGGAGGAAGTGGAGAATAGGAAAGATTCTATAAAAGAAATGTGGTATTTCAGAGAGAAGAAGCTCAATCAAACACAAACAAAGGAGGAATAAAAGAAGCAAGGGAGCCGTTTCAAAGGCATATCCCACCCACTACTACTACTATAAAGGTTCCGTTGTGTAATTTTCCTGTCATTTCTGTGAAATACTGATTAAAGTAACAGTTTTATAGGTATATAGAATTTTTTAGTATACAACTGAGGATGTATGGCACCGAAATTTACCGAGAGAATTAGACTTGACAAAAAAGATTGATAAGAGAATTTTTGAGATAAAGAGGAGGGTATGTGAGGAGTCGGGTGTTTGTTACGGAAGTTAGGTAAAAATGTTTAAAAGTAAAAGGAAAACGTTGTATTTGCCGTACATGACCAATAAAAAAAAAGTTTATGGTAGAACCAGTACGGAAGGTACGTATTACTGAGAAAGGTGAACAAAAAAATGTACCCATCTGTTCAATATTCAGTGGCTGCCCGTTTCTTTACACAAAGCAACTACCTATATCTTCCTGTTCCCTTACACCTGATACTGTACCCACCTGTTCCCTTACTCCTGATAAATGCATCCTCCTGTCGCTTACACCTGTTAACTGTGCATCTATGGCTGTACCAAGGTGTTGCTTAACTTTTCCCTATCTACTGTATCTGTTTGCACCAGTACACTCAACACTGTACCCACATGCTCCCAATTAACTGAACCACATATATCCCTTCGCTTTATCCCCACATCTCATACGATCTATCTCAAATTTGTATTGCTATTTTGGGAAAAGTAAAATACTTCAAGATATATCATAGAATAATTTTATTCATAATTTCATCAACTCAGGAACACACACAGAAGCAAGAAGTGATTTCACAAGTTTGGCAGTAAAGGACCTACAATCAGTGAATCATATACACATACCGATGCTAATATAGCACACATTTCAACATTATTTGCCAGTGAATTAGAAAAAATTTACTGACAATATTCGTGCTTCTTTTGCGTAACACGTATCAAATGCTAACTGCTATATACGTTGACAGTGGTGTGGACCATAAAATTTCTTACAATTAATTCATAAACATACAAAAACAAGACAAATCGTTTTTGTCGAGTAGACTTGGGATAAAAAAGTTTGGTGGGTCCCACATTTTATTAATATATGAAAATACATTTTGTTTTCGATAAAACCTATGGGACAGTTTACTAATTGCCAGTACAACTAGATATCTTAAAAATTTCTTTACTTCAATTAACTTGTTAAATGGCAAACTTTATTTAGCAAAAAATATTCATTTCTTCCTTAGTGTAAATGTAGCGTAAAAAAATATATGCATTTCTTTGATGACACATTTACATTGTGGATAGAATCAATATTTTTGTATTATAAAGGTTGTAATTTTCAAAGGAAATTTAATCAAAATAAGAAAATTGACACCAAAGAACTCCCATATCTACGCTGGTCTCAAAAGGAATTGTTCTGTTACTTGTGTTCCACAGAAACAGTATTTCCATATGATTTTTCAGAATCCTCAATCCCTGCCTCATGATTTAAATCCTCTTGCTCACTATTCCATACTTTTTACCTTTGTGCATTACTGCACACTTCAAAAGAAGCAAATCACATGTCTTCATAGCCTAAACATGCATAAATATTAATAAATAAATGCGTGGCTTTATCAAGCACTATTGCAGATGGTGTGTGCAAACTTTATGCCAACTAACACACTTCTACCATCACTTTCCCCTGCTTCTTATCATCACCATCACCAAAGCCAGGTTCTTTGACTCCCCAGAAACTTCAATTCTTTCACCTCTTTCCTGCCACTTAGTTTTTCATGTTGCTGATCACCACAATCCAGTAAACAATAAAGAAGACAGCCACTATCAGAGCGTAGCAATACCTCGCCGCCTTCAGCGGGCGGTTGGTTTTCTTTGGGGGATCTTCTTCCTTTCCGTCGTCCCCCCAGTATTCCTCCGTCTCGGCTCCTCGTCCATCCTGCCAGCAGATTCGCTGCAGGAATATGGACACCTGCTTCCCCTTGGCTGATTTTTTCTTGATTCGGACGTCTACGATCACCTGGAAGATCACCTGAAAAAAAGGTGGCTGATAGTTAAAAGTAAGCTGATCACCTAGAAAAAAAAAAAAGTGGTTGATAGTTGAGAGTTTGAGCTTATTCGATGTGGCTGAGAAATTGTTTAGTTGATGGTTCACTGTTGAACGAGTTTCATCGTTTGTTTACTTCGTAAGATGAAAAAAGTTAATTGATTGCTTTCAATGTTAGCCGAGTCTAATCGACGTTTGTTTACTTTCACATGATTAAACTGATCGTTGCTATTTGTTTGATGTAGTTCTACTTTCTGCCGACATTTCTTCGTACGGTAGATACTAGAAGTACTTTATCATCAAACTGTTGAGTTGTATTATAATCATTATTCTTATAATTTTTATTGCACATGATGTTCATATGTCCCTCTTATCCATAAAGTATTTGTTATATTACATCAACTTCTTTCATCTTCAGACATCTCGGATTACACAATACGTATCAGTCTTCATTTCATTTACGTTTGATCATATAAAACCTCTTTATGTTTCTCGGAAAATTCGTGTCACAATCGTGGACGTTTGTTTTGTTTGTTTGTATGGTGTTTTTACGTTGCATGGAGCCATTGGTTATTCAGCAACGGGACCAACGGCTTGACGTGACTTCTGAACCACGTCGAGAGTGAACTTCTATCACCAGAAATACACACCTCTAACACCTCAGCGGAATGACCGAGAATCGAACGCCACTGAGGAGCTTACAATCGTGGATGTCCACAAGTCAATTCTGTCGTCAGTCGGAAACGGTTCATGACGTCTGAATAACTGAAGCTGTTTTACATCCGCCCAATTCACTTATACTTACCTGCGTGAAGATGAACGTGATGGCAAAGAAGCACCAGACGTCGATGGCCTTGGTGTAGGACGTCCTGGGGAGGCCCTCCGCGATCTGCTGGTAGAGGGCGTACAGCACCAGCAGCGTGGTGAGGGTCATCATCACTCTCAAGTCGAGGTTGTCTCGCTTCAGGTAGAGGGAGGTGTAGCTGATGAGCATCAGCATGATAGTGGGCAGGTAAGCCGAGGTCAGGTAGAACCAGAAGCGACGGTAGAGCTTGATGTTGACGGAGGCCACGCTGTACTCCTGCTCCACCCGCCTGTCTATGGTGACGTCTCCCACTTGGTATTCCGTGAGCCACACCTCGAAGTAGAATAGAATAGACAGTTTACGTAGACCGAAACTAAGAGGTCATTCAGCGCTGAAAGGGAAAGCGAGAGTAGAAAGGTCTGAAAGGTGTAACAGGCGGAAAACCTCAAAGCAGATGCACTATGAAACAACTGTTAAGAGAGTGTGGATAGCAAGCTAGAAAAAAATGAGAATGGAGAGTCAAAGGAACAAAAGAGGTTGCGGCTTGCTAGGGGAGGAGGGGCCGTTGCAAAGAACATCAAGTAATGCCTGCAGTACAACGGGGCAGTCAAGAAAGTTTTATGGCTGTATTTGACGTCATGATTTATTGATATGTTCACTGGGAGAAAAGACTAGTTTTGAGTATACATAACATCATGCCTTAGTGCTTAATTCAGGGAAGGTCATGTAACTTAAAAACACGAAAGGTATGACTTTTTCAATAAAAAAAGGAAGTATTTCTCAAGTCTTTGTAAGTTATTTCCTGTTCTGAGCCTACATGAGAGCCAGACCTTGACAATGCCTCTTAAATTTTACACGGGAGCTTAGCTTGGTCTTAAACATCAAGTCAGTCAAAATTTTCTTTTCTTAATCTTAGCGTATAGATTTATAAACAAGGAAATTACAATTTTGAAACAACTGGAGCCATAGCTGCATTAGTACTTGGTAAGAACTGCCTATGAGGAAGATCACGCACGAAAGCCTTTCAAAAAGTGTTTACAAAGACGAGTTTTTCCTAAGAATGTCATGTTTTAGCTTTTAAACTATAAAAGAAGTCGATACCTTTCGTAAACGTGTCTCCTCTAAGCATATCTGAGGGCTTCTCTAGGTTTTCTTACAAGTACAACACTTTCCCATAAGAACCAACCCCCCCCCCCCCAACAGAATTTAATTACCTCTCCCAGGTAAACTACATCTAGTTCATTCCACTGCAGGAAGTCCACTCTGGCAGAAGTGAGTCGAAGCAGAAGATGACACCTCTGCGCGTCGAAGGGGAAGTTCTTGAGGTCCATCCCGCACGAAAACGGGGCGTTCACCTTCCAGCTCATCTGGATCGAGTTCTTGCTGCCTTCGAAGACTTCGTCTGGCGGGAAAATGTAAGGAGGAGGAGGAGGAGATAAATTATTAATATAGAATTATTATTCATAGATTTATTATTATTATTATTATTACAACTCACTCTGCAACCTTAACTGGAATAGGAAATGCAGCCATTACAGAAAAGGAAATGTGAGGTAAAGATTGTATTGTCGCTACTACTACTACTACTACTATATCCTCCTTATTCACTGACTCCCTCCAAGTCATTAACTATGCCTATAGACCTTCCATGCAATTGTGTCCTTGTTACCTATAAATGTGCTAATGGGGCTCAGTCTTCTCGCTGTGTAGCTGTGTTTGTTTCTTTAGTTTTTATAATTTTATTCTTTATTTAATAGTAGTAGTAGATATTGTCCTGAGCATTCAGGTGCTTAACTCAGGTGAGAATCTTGGCCCTTACTGTGCGCTGTGAGAACAGGATCATCCGGTTCAGGCTCTGTCTCCTTCAGGACCGTCAACACAGGCGTCGTCTGATGGACGTTTGGGAAATCGGCGTTCAGGAACTCCAGTTTCGGCGTCCACACGCTTGAGCGCTATTTGGAAGAGGAGAGAAAAACAATATCTCTGAAATTAGCGAAAGATTGAACCTCTCGTGCCATTTCTGTTGTTGGAAAGACGAGGAGATGATTTGGCAATTAAAACCAATGGCAAATTTTAATAGTTGATAGAAAAACAAAGTACTTCTGGGAATTTCCTGTTACTTTAGAGATTGGAAATTAGTTTTAAGGTGGAAAAAAAACATAAATAGTATCTGCAGAATCAATGAAATAAGAAACCCAACCATCTGGGCATAGGGTACTTCGCACTCTTCGCAGTAGGAATGTATGTAAGAATATTTGTGAAAGATTATATATAAACATTATTGTGCATTTTCCCTATTCTTGAGTATTGTTTTATTTTAATTGTGCAGTTGTCTGAATGTCCTACCTCAATGTTCACTTCTTGACCATACAACCTAAAAATCCTTAACGATACCTAAAGGTTTAATACATATACATGACATTTTTGAGATATAAATTCATATACTGGTAGTGCATAGAAAACGTTACAAGGGGTAACTATAGAAGATTTATAAGTGGCTTTGAAGTTCGTAGCACACTAGTGATTTTTTCACGTATTCTCCATTTGAGACCCACAAACTTGCGCGAATTTGATGAAGATTACTGTAATACGTAAATGTATTTAAGAGTTTTGGTATTAGTCTACAGTAATCAATTATTTTATATGGGATATTTTATGCTATGATCTTAAATCTTTATGCTGTGATTTTGTCTCCTTAACATGATTAGCACGAACATCATCCTCAAATCTATAGCAAATTTTCTGTTACCGATATATTTACCGTCTTTTAATTGTGTTTTGTACCATTCATTCCAATGGGGGCCGGTACTGAGCGTTCAAAGCACACAATAAAACAGGCATATCATATTTTCAAAGCCGAATGTAGGAATCCAGTAAAATCTTAAGTTTTTTTTTTGCCAATAACACTTCAGGACTAGAAAATATCAGCACTTGATTCCTTGTATTGCTTTTAATAGTCTTGTCACGTAAATAACACTGTCTTTGTCCTTACCTCTATGTGGTTAATATCTGCGAGCTCTTTCAAATTGAGGTACTGGAGACGAATGTCGTACCATGATAGGGTCACTGTAAAATCCACTGTTAGCTTCATATCACGGAGGTTGATCTGTCAAATAGAAAGGTCAGTAGAAGCTATTTCTCGTGTTAATATGATTACAATAAAGGCTATTGAAATGAGGGAGAAATATTTAATGGCCTTCCTTCTAAAATGCCTCAAGTTATATATTATATTACTATGAAAATAGGCCATAATGTATTCTTTTAACATTAGGATAGTTGATCATATAACCAGGAATATCTGTCATAAAAGCAGATAAGGTTCTCCCTCTCTCGTCCAACTCGAAAGGTCCAAGAAATGAAAAATATAAAAGTATAAAAAGAGGTTTGCCTAAACAAACTTAACAACATTTCTACTTTTGGATGAAACCAATTTCTTAAGCTGCCTTCATTCGTGTAGGAGAAAGGAAGAAGAGAGAAAGGAACGAGAGTAAAAGAGAAGATCCTACGAGAGAGAGAGAGGGAGAGAGAGAGAGAGAGAGAGAGAGAGAGAGAGAGAGAGAGAGAGAGAGAGAGAGAGAGAGAGAGAGAGAGAGAGAGAGACCTTTACCACGTAAAAATAAACGCAGAGTCAAATTTAGAAGAGAGAGAGAGAGATAGAGAGAGACCACCACCTACTTACCTCAGAGAATCCAAAAAGGCTAATGTTGAGGTTCATATTCAGCGGTCCAGGATCCACCCCGGGAGGCGTGAGGTTGGAGAGGTAGTCCTCGGGCATCGAAAGCTTCTCGCACGACTTCTCGTCCGAGGCGTCGGGACAATCCACCCTCAGGTCACATCTCTGCGTCAGGTTGATGCAGGTGGCGTCTTCGCAGCTGTACTCCCAGTCGTAGCAGGCTGACAAGGCCAGGACGTGGTCGGCATCTGTTGAAGTTTCAAGTATTATTATTATTATTATTATTATTATTATTTTTTTTTTTTTTTTTTTTTTTTTTTTTTTTTTTTTTTTGCTCTATCACAGTCCTCCAATTCGACTGGGTGGTATTTATAGTGTGGGGTTCCGGGTTGCATCCTGCCTCCTTAGGAGTCCATCACTTTTCTTACTATGTGTGCCGTTTCTAGGATCACACTCTTCTGCATGAGGCCGGAGCTACTTCAGCCTCTAGTTTTTCTAGATTCCTTTTCAGGGATCTTGGGATCGTGCCTAGTGCTCCTATGATTATGGGTACGATTTCCACTGGCCAATATTCATATCCTTCTTATTTCTATTTCAGATCTTGATACTTATCCATTTTTTCCCTCTCTTTCTCTTCAACTCTGGTGTCCCATGGTATTGCGACGTCAATGAGTGATAGTTTCTTCTTGACTTTGTCAATCAACGTCACGTCTGGTCTATTTGCACGTATCACCCTATCTGTTCTGATACCATAGTCCCAGAGGATCTTTGCCTGATCGTTTTCTGTCACACCTTCAGGTTGGTGCTCGTACCACTAATTACTGCAAGGTAGCTGATGTTTCTTGCACAGGCTCCAGTGGAGGCTTTTGCCACTGAATCATGCCTCTTTTTGTACTGGTTCTGTGCAAGTGCCGGGCATTCACTTGCTATGTGGTTTATGGTTTCATTTTTCGTATTGCACTTCCTACATATGGGAGAGATGTTATTTCCGTCTATCATACTTTGAACATATCTGGTTCTTAGGGCCTGATCTTGTGCCGCTGTTATCATTCCTTCAGTTTCCTTCTTTAGCTCTCCCCTCTGTAGCCATTGCCAATTGTCATTGCTGGCTAGTTCTTTAGTCTGTCTCATGTATTGTCCGTGCATTGGTTTGTTGTGCCAGTCCTCTGTTCTCTCTGTCTTTCTCCTGTCTCTGTATATTTCTGGGTCTTCGTCTACTTTTATTAGTCCTTCTTCCCATGCACTCTTTAGCCACTCGTCTTCACTGTTTTCAGATATTGCCCCAGTGCTCTGTTTTCGATGTTGACGCAGTCCTCTATACTTAGTAGTCCTCCTTCTCCTTCCTTTCGTGTTATGTATAGTCTGTCCGTATTTGCTCTTGGGTGTAGTGCTTTGTGTATTGTCATTTGTTTCCTGGTTTTTCTGATCTATGCTGCGGAGTTCTGCCTTCGTCCATTCCACTATTCCTGCGCTGTATCTGATTACTGGCACTGCCCATGTGTTTATGGCTTTTATCATATTTCCGGCGTTGAGTTTTGATTTGAGTATCGCCTTGAGTCTCTGCATATATTCTTTCCTGATCGTGTCCTTCATCTCTTGGTGTTTTATATCCCCTCCTTCCATTATTCCCAGGTATTTGTATCCAGTCTCATCTATGTGTTTGATGTTGTTCCCATCTGGTAGCTTTATCCCTTCGGTCCTTATTACTTTGCCCTTTTGTATGTTGACTAAGGCATATTTTTCTATTCCAAACTCCATCTTGATGTCCCCAAATACAACCGTAAGAGTCTGGATTAGGGTACCTATTTCGTTGATGCTCTTACCATACAGCTTGATGTCGTCCATGAACATCAGATGGTTAATTCTGTTGCCTCTTTTCTTGAGTTGGTATTCAGCATCCATCTTCTGCAGTACTTTTGTCATGGGAATCATGGCTACTACGAAGAGTGGTGGGGACAGTGAGTCGCCCTGGAAGATACCTCTCTTGATATTAACCTCTGCTAGTCTTATTCCAGAGCTTGAAAGTATTGTATTCCAGTTGCGCATTGTATTTTTGAGGAAGCTGATGGTGTTTTCCTCTGCCCCAAATATTTTCAGGCATTCTATTTGCCATGTGTGTGGTATCATGTCGAAGGTTTTCTTATAGTCTATACATGCCATGGTTAGGTTGGTTTTCCTTCTCCTACTGCTCTTCATTACCATTTTGTCTATCAGGAGCTGGTCTTTTGTGCCCCTACACTTCCTTCTGCAGCCTTTCTGTTGGTGGGGGATGGTGTTTGTCTCCTCTAGGTAATTGTATAGCCTTTCGCTGATGATACCTATTAGTAACTTCCACATTATGGGTAGGCAGGTGATAGGCCTGTAGTTACTGGCTATATTTCCCTTACTCTTGTCTTTCTGGACTAAGGATGTTCTTCCTGTGGTCATCCATTTTGGTGCATGGTGATTTGTGATACAATGCTGGAGTTGTTCTGCTATTCGTGGGTGTAGGGCCTTGAAGTTTTTGAACCAGTATCCATGGACTTCTTTGGGACCTGGGGCTTTCCAGTTTGGCATTTTATTAGTTGGTGTCTGACTGTGTCTGTCGTGATCTCTGTGAATCTTTGTTTTATTCTCCCTGTTTCTTCTTCCTTGACTTCCTGGAGCCATGTTGCATGTTTGTTGTGTGATACAGGATTGCTCCATATGTTTTCTCAGAGTCTCTTACTTGGTTCGGCTTCAGGAATTTCTGGGTGGTTGTCTTCCCCTCTTAGTTGGCTGTATAGTCTTTTCTGGTTGGTTCCGAATAGTTTGTTCTGTTGGTATCCCTTTTTCCTGTTCATGTACCGTTGGATCTTATGTGCTTTGGCCTTAAGCCTCTGTTTTACATCTTCTATTGTGTTGTTTAGTCCCCTCTCTTGTACTTTTTATTTCTCGTTGAGTTCCTCCCTTGTTTTCTTGCTTCTTAGTCTTATTATTATTATTATTATTATTTATTATTATTATTATTATTTGTTATTATATTATTATTATTATTATTATTATTATTATTAATCAGTAGATAGAGAACCCTATTCATATGGAACAAGCCCACCAAAGGGGCCACTGACTTGAAACTCTAGCCTCCAAATAAAATATGGTGCTCATTAGGAAGTAAGAGAAGGTAAAAGGAGATACAGAAAAGAAGACATCTCACATATTAAAAAGAAAAAATAAATTAATAAACAAAAATGTATTAAAACGCAAAGAGAATAGCATCAGGATAGTAAGGCGCATTGGATTCAACTTCTGAAGTTCCAATGACACGACATCCCCAGGGAGACTATTCCGCTGTCCAATGGTGTGAGGAATCGAGAACGAATACAGAAAAGATTAAATTTGACTCTGCCTGATAAATATCTTCATCACTAACAATCGCATGATAGAGATACATAACCCAGGTAAACTAATTATGCCAAATATACCATAGTTTACTACTCCAGGTCCTTTCCTTTATTTACGAATGATTAAATATAATGTTTGTTTGTTTATATGGTGTTTTACGTTGCATGGAACCAGTGGTTATTCAGCAACGGGACCAACGGCTTTACGTGACTTCCGAACCGTGTCGAGAGTGAACTTCTATCACCAGAAATACACATCTCTAACCCCTCAGTGGAATGCCCGGATTAATTATAATGTTCTCCTGTAATATCTGTGTAATTACGGACAATTAGTCGTCTTTGTACACCTGGGTTGAAAAGACATGTTTGCTACACAGATATATGCAAATCCCTCCATCACGACATCCCTAGGTTCATATGACAGGGTGAGATTAAAAGAAGACTTAAAAGAAGATTTATTTTGCCTGTGCTATTTAAAAATAAAGCATTTCTGAGGCTTCCAGTGTAATTTATTAGTTTATTGTGAGCAGCAATAGGTCGCCTTAAGTCCCAAAGAGCTAAGTGAAGGAGTGGTGATTCTGCCCTTCAAGTCAGAAAGAACGAACACTTACATATACAGTGAGGGGAGGAGTACTAAGACTAATTTGATTTGACTGATGAAAAATTGGCTACAAAGCCGAGCGCTGGGGCAGGTTCAGCATTCCAAGACATTATTTAGACAATCAGGTATCCAGTTTTCCAGTTACCTATCTTTGAGTTACCATCTCAAGAGAACTCTCGAGGAAGATCAAACTTACAATTCAACGCTAAAACCCTTAAAATTTGCATTGGTAAATTCGTTAGTCAAAGCCTTGTTGGTCTCTCCACAGTTAAAAAAAAAACGAGGCTCGGTTATTGCCAACTGTATTTAAGAAGCATGTGTCTACATCGCTGAGAAACACCACTCACCTTTCGGCTTGCCACAGACGTAATAGTCAGTGGCCAACGTCCAGGTGTGAGTCCCCAGGGGATAAGAGGCATCGTAGGCGAAGTACGTCGCTATCAGTTCTTTAGTCCACATGTCTGTCAACGTCCAGGTACTGTTCTCTTCGTCGAATCGGAGGTCGAATTTTGTAAAGCCTCTGAATAATAATAATAATAATAATAATAATAATAATAATAATAATAATAATAATAATAATAATAGTTAAAAATATCCACAATTATATATTAAAAATATATTTCTATGTAAAAATATAGAACAAAGACTTTCGAACACCCGAACGGTGTTCCTCATCAGTGAAACGTTAAAATGTAATGAAGAGGATAGTTTCCTCCCGAAGGGCATCTAAAAAATTGGGCGGAGCGAGAAAATAACAGCCCATCATCGAAGTGCTGGTTCGTGTGTTAAGTAATCCCAAACTCAACAGGCAGTTGCGCCAACCTCCTCGATCTCCGAACCTGTTTAGATGCTCCTGCTTGCACTGCATAGGTGCCATAGTCGGGAACATCCACAGGGAAGTCGGCTATCTGGAGAGAGAGAGGGGAAGAGGAAGCAGAGCATCAGGGTTCACATGGTCAACGTCAGTTTTAATATTAAAATCTTTAGGGTATTGCCTGGCAATGAAACACGTTTACAAATGAAGACCCTTTTATAAACAGTTTCATTGCCAGGCAATACTCAAAAGATTTTAATATTAAAACTGACATTGACCATGTAAACCCTGATGCTCTGCTTCCTCTTTCCCTCTCTCTCTCTCTCTCCAGATAGCCGACGTCCCTGTGGATGTTTCCGACTATGGCACCTATGCAGTGCAAGCAGGAGCAACTTCACAGGTTCGGAGATCGAGGAGGTTGGCGCAACTGCCTGTTGAGTTTGGGATTACTTAACACACGAACCAGCACTTCGATGATGGGCTGTTATTTTCTCGCCCCGCCTACCTTTTTAGATGCTCTCCGTGAGGAAACTAACTTCTTCACGTTTCACTGATGAGGAACACCGTTCAGGTGTTCGAAAGTCTTTGTTCTATATTTTTACATAGATATATATTTTTAATATATAATTGCGGATATTTTTTAACAATTTGTTTTCACGAAACTGTGAATTTCTTAATAATAATAATAATGGGCACAATTTTCAGTGTCGAAAATGATGACAATGGTGGCAGGTCCACAATAATATCGCATGTGAAGTATAAAGTCTTTAATAGACAATAAAAGCTTTCGAACCTTATACTAGGTTCATCCTCAGTCAAGTGAACATTATGACTTTAAAAGTCCGTCGAAGTAAACTTCTGAACAGGACAATTCCAAAATGACGAACGCAGATGGAGGAAGCGCTCAACAGCCCAACTAGGTAATTCCGTTGTTGATGTTCGAATCCCTGTTTGCTATTCTGCTGGAATGTCTTGTGGGCTGTGATGATGCTGCATGGTGTTCCCTTGGCGGTGCGGCTGCAACATTGCTGGACGTCACGTCCCCCGTGCTGTAATCCGTCTGATGAAGGAGAGCAGAAGAGGGGGCAGCAACAGGCAGAGGAAACACAGAGCTTGTCTTAAAATTAAAATTTTTAACAAAGTTTTTAAGAAAGTAAAAGTTGACTAATGGGTCTTCCCCAACAAACAACTTGTTACCATAAAAATCTTCTAAGTTTATATCGGCCCCTTCAACTAGTCTTCTTGTTTGGACATTGTTATTTTTAAAAATTGCGTTAGATCCATCCCAATTCTGTCTATGGTTGTTCTTAAAAGCATGGGAGACTATCGCATTGTTCTGTGCATGAAGTGCATATGCTCGTTTGTGTTCCCCTAATCGGGTGGGTAGTCCTCTTCACTTTCCCCAAAATATTTCTCCTCACAGTCATGACAGGGGATTTCGTAAACTCCCGGAATGATAGTATTCTTACCGTTATTGTTGCTTCTAATTAGTTTATGGCTAATCGTGTTTGGGTATTTGAAAACGATTTTAGTGTCTTTCTGGCTATTGTTAGCAGAGTTACATAATTTGTCGAGGTTAGGATTAAATGGGAGGGATAAGAATCTGTTGGGTTTTTCCTTGGGGTTGTTAACAGGACGATAAAATGCTTTCTTAGCTCGCGAAGTGGCTTTGTCAATAAAATGATCGGGGTATCTTAGTCCTCTGAAGGTTAATCGTATGTGCTGAATTTCTCCATCGACAAACTCCGGGTCGCATATTTTAAACGCACGTAGGGTAAAGTTCATTATTGCATTGCTCTTAATGTTATTGGAATGGAATGAATAAAAATATATGTAACTTTCTGAGTTGGTTGATTTGAGATACACAGAATTTAAATTTAGAAATTCAGCACATACGATCAACCTTCAGAGGACTAAGATACCCCGATCATTTTATTGACAAAGCCACTTCGCGAGCTAAGAAAGCCTTTTATCGTCCTGTTAACAACCCCAAGGGAAAACCCAATCGATTCTTACCCCTCCAATTTAATCCCAACCTCGACAAATTATGTAACTATGCTAACAATAGCCAGAAAGACACTAAAATCGTTTTCACATACCCAAACACGATTAGCCATAAACTAATTAGAAACAACAATAACGGTAAGAATACTTTCATTTCGGGAGTTTACGAAATCCCCTGTCATGACTGTAAGGAGAAATATTTTGGGGAAAGTGAAGAGGACTACCCACCCGATTAGGGGAACACAAACGAGCATATGCACTTCATGCACAGAACAATGCGATAGTCTCCCATGCTTTTAAGAACAACCATAGACCGAATTGGGATGGATCTAACACAATTTTTAAAAATAACAAAGGCGCCGCCATAAACTTAGAAGCTTTTTATGGTAACAAGTCGTTTGTTGGGGAAGACCCATTAGTCAACTTTTACATTCTTAAAAACTTTGTTAAAAATTTTAATTTTAAGACAAGCTCTGTGTTTCCTCTGCCTGTTGCTGCCCCCTCTTCTGCTCTCCTTCCTCAGACGGATTACAGCACGGGGGACGTGACGTCCAGCAATGTTGCAGCCGCACCGCCAAGGGAACACCATGCAGTATCATCACAGCCCACAAGACGTTCCAGCAGATTAGCAAACAGGGATTCGAACATCAACAACGGTATTACCTAGTTGGGCTGTTGAGCGCTTCCTCCGTCTGCGTTCGTCATTGTTGAATTGTCCTGTTCAGAAGTTTACTTCGACAGATTTCTAAAGTCATAATGTTCACTTGACTGAGGATGAACCTAGTATAAGGTTCGAAAGCTTTTATTGTCTATTAAAGACTTTATACTTCACATGCGATATTATTGTGGACCTGCAACCAATAATAATAATAATAATAATAATAATAATAATAATAATAATAATAATAATAATAATAATAATAATAATAATAATAATAATAGTGACTGTCAGATATGCTGACTCTGCATAATAATGGCTGTGAATAATCTTTACAAAATTCGATGTGGGAACAATGGCAAAACAAGTTAAAAGAGAACTTTCATTTTTCATTAAGTCTGGAAAATAAAACATCGTCATAAATAACACGGAGCAAAAGGCAATAATACTCAACAGACTTTCCTGTTCATATTTTATACTAATTTTTTTAAACAAATAGATTAAATGGCTCTATAAACCTGATTCCATTAACAGCATTTCAAAATTCTGACTTACAAATGTGACCAAAACCTAAAGAATAAGTTGTCACGTTTATATAACGCAGTGTTTTCAGATTCACGGAACAGTTGACTTGAAAATCGGATTAGGGATGCTGATATAAGGATAAAACAGCTCTCTGGTCAATATTAAATCAAGATCCTACTGCATAATGGAAGAATATGAAGACATTGGTAAACCTGAATACTACCGCGACCTGGTTGTCGTCATTCGCCGACAGGGATATCTACTGCCTTGTTTTTCATTTGTTTATGTCTTTCTTTTTTATGATATTAACCGTCTTTTATTTATGTTTTTATTAGATTTATCCCTAAAGGGCCCATACTATATACAAACTGGTAACCGTACCAGAGGGGCGAGGTGGTGTTATTCATTTTAACCAAGGCATTAAAAAAAACAAGGCGTGATCCGACCTACAGCTTATCGGAGTGCATGCTAAAATCTACGGCCAAACAGAGCGTTGTTTTACCAATGAAAACTAAAGTAAATACGCTATATTTTAATAGAGATATTTTTTTTCTGTATTGTTTAACATGCACATTATCTATTTTTACAATTTCATTCTAATAAATAAATCACAAATATCCTACCCTAAAATTCCTGTATCCTTAACTCAACGCGAAACACCCAAGCATCATGAGACTCAAGTCGCCCACCAGCTGACTTACGTAGATACATACCTAAAGGAAGTCCTTTTCCCATCCTCGGGGCTCAGTCGAAACAGTATCGCTTGATCGTCGCTTTCGCAGAGGCCCCTCATCTTGTACACGGTAGGCACTGGTTCCTCACAGGAGACGCAGAACTGGTACGTAGACGAGCATTTGACGTCGTCCCATTTGCCAGCATTCGGAGGAATCATCATGCCAAGGCAATGCTGGGATTTGGACGACTTCTTGAAGCTGAAGTTTTCGTACGTCAGTGGGTTGCCCTGGACAAGTGAAGCGGTATTTGTTTGTATTCATTCGTACAGCAGCTTATTGCTGTATATTACCTTCATGCCTGAGACCTCGGTAATTACGTGAAGGCTGGTGGTCTTTATATTCAATCACCTATGATTTACCTACGTTCACATACTTGACTATACTCTGTTTTTTTTCCATCTGTCCATCCGCCTGTGGTGTTTCCGTATGGTAACACTGCGTCCCGGGCTTTTGATAGTTACATTCAGCTTACATTCAACAACAATAATAATATCCTATTTCGAATATTAACGGTGTACTTCGCATACAGTAAATTATTAAAACACTTTTCAGTTGCAAATGTACACCCAGATATCCTTTTATTTACCTAAAACTTGCACATACCATAACTATTTAAAGCCCGGGACGCAGTGTTACCATACAAAAACACCACAGGTGGATGGACAGATGGAAAAAAACAAAGTATAGAGACAGACACCTAACGGTTGGTCTAGTATCCTTAATAATAATCGTAAATCGTTATATGCTTGATCCCTAACTAACAACAAATTAAAAAATAAACAAAACAACCTTAAAGTAATATTTCTCATTTCTCACTCAGCCACCACACGTTGACAATTGAAAAAGTATACCTCCAAGTCCGTGAATTTGTCATTCTCCTCCTCGTCCGTGGCTCCTAGCCAGAGGTACACGGTGGCGTGGTTCGGAGGCTGACAGATGGACTGGAAGGCCCTGGAGGCGTTGTAGAGATCCACGTTTTCCGCGGAACTTCGGGGGACGTTGATCTTTGCCTTCTGATTGGCGCACCACTGGATGGCGTCGGCGAACGACCGCCGCTCGGGGAAGAGGGTGACTTGCTTGCTGAAAGGGAGGGAGAATGGATGGAATAATAGGAAATCTTGAAGTGCAGGGTGAAAGTAGACATCTTTGTCCGGATCCATTGTAAAATCTTGGCCGACTCTTCTTCTTTAGTTCAAGGGTCACCACCGTACAACATGATTTCATCAAAATCCTCTAATACGTTTCGAGATATTTTGTTTACATGAAGACAGACAGACGGACAACAAAGGGGAGACCATGTAGATGAACATCCGTTATGTATAATAAATGAAAAAAATTGGATAAATAAGGTGTAACACAAAATAAATAATATAAAAGACACAGAATGGAAATAGGTAAGAACAGCCCCAGGTGGCAGGGAAAATCCTGTTTTCACGAGGAATGAGATCGCAAACCTCACCCTCTTCCCGTTTTCTATCACCACACAGAAATGGTGTTGATATCTTTCGATCCTCCGTACCAGCCACCAAGCTAGTTAGTGCGAGAACAGGATATCATGCCTAATACAATAAACTGTTGTATGTGGTGTATATTATATAGGATAATTGGTGCTACCACAGCAGGCGGCCTACTTGCGTGTTTCTACGCTGTTTCGCCGTGTTTATTTCTAGCCTAAGTGCACTTAATCATATTTGATTAAATACTAAACACGGTGATACACATTTGATCACCTAAGTAGACTGCCTACTATAGTAGGACCGAATAACTTCACATAAAAAAAATAAAATGGTATATGAAAAAAATAATTATTGTGTGGATGCAAATAAGTACATTACTTTAGATATAGGTCTATAAATATAAAACAAAGGTATTCAGTCTAATATTTATTGAGTGGACGTAACCGAATTCACCTTGAGTTGCAGTAGTCCTCTTTTCCGACAGTAATTTCCTCCACGCTGCCGAATATTTGCCAGGTTGTCGAGGACCAAGCTACCAAGTCCCCTTCGTCGAATTCTTCACACCTGAATTGATTCTGCACTTCCTCCTCCATCAGGGTGCGACTGTAGAGGCTGATAAATAAATGCTGTTGGTCAATTTTTCTTCGTTTCTTTCGTATCATGGAGGTGTGTGTGTTTGGTGCCCCGTGGCTATGTTAAAAGGGGACCGTCATCTTTCATAATTTTGGTGTGACTTATGGTGTCCAAAGGTGGCATGAATTCAAAACACTAAGGTTGCAGAAGAAGAACTTATAAACAAACTACTGAAATCGACATTCGGGTTACTATTGTTGTAGAAGAGGATGATAGACATGAATTAAACATTTTGAAGGAACATAAAGTAAAGTTAAGTTATAAAAAAAATGAGTAAAGTGAAGGTGAGAGAATAAAGCTTTGCACCTCACATATATAGTGTAGTGTGTCCGCAACTGTGTTTGTGGAATGAGCGCTTAGGAACCAGGAAATCAGTCTCCCGTTTGACCAGTATATTATCATCTTATGAATAATGAATGAAACTAAAAGATCGGTTGACTCATCAATCACAATCGGTTTGACGATCAACCAAGTTGTATGTTAAACATATTCAACAAAATTAGGCCTATGATTGTGTGAATCATGTCATATATTTCCTCGAAGTATCAATGACCTCTGCCTGTGTCCATGAAGAGTACGAATAACTGGAAATGAAGAGAAAATATCCATGAGCTTTTTAGTAGCGAGATCAAATCACTGGAGAAACTGCTTTCATTGGGTGCTGTTTTGCTGGAAATGCAAAACACTGACTTGAGTCATCTTACCTACACTCTGTTTTCTTCCAACTGTCCATTCGTCTGTGGTGTTTGCGCATGGTAACACTGTGTCCCGGGCTTTGAATAATATCCTATTTCGAATATTAACGGTGTAATTCGCATTCAGTAAATTATTAAAACACTTTTCAGTTGCAAATGGACACCCAGACATCCTTTTATTTACCTAAAACGTACACATAGCGTAACTATTTAAAGACCGGGACGCAGTGTTACCATGCGAAAACACCACAGGCGGACGGACAGATGGAAAAAAAAAAAAAAAACAGAGTATAACCTTACGCTAGTACTAAGTTTGCCTTGACAAGTCTTGCCTACCGAGGCTTCGTCTCTCAAGTTCTCTGGAAGTCGAATGAACTAATAAAACCCTTTATGTCGGCACTTAATTAAGGCAATGTCTAACTAATTCCCTTACTTGAAATCAGTGACTATTCCTGAGAAGCTCTGCTGTTCCTGATATCCAGCCAGGACTTGGTCGGTTTCTTGGCCCAACACCAGGGATGCGTTCAGTAGGATCTTCCTGGGCGAGATGTCGTGTATCTTGTTGACTTCTCTGGAGGAAATAAGGAATGGTTATCAACCCATCGTGGGTGATGTGTTCTTAGAATAAGAATCATTACTTAAGTAACTGTGTGAAGTAGTAAGTTTGGGAGGTGTTTGTTTAGAGAGAAGAATCGCCAATATTCATGTAACCGGCCATGTGTAGCAACTGACCAACAACTTCTTTTTGTACTTCCTGTATAGTCAAGTGACATTAAATATTTAAAAACATGCAGGATTATCAGTGACTGATTCCTCATTAGGCTAAGGAGATTTAATAGTGGGCAGTGTTCGCTTGTAATAATTGGTTTGGGGATTTAGAAAGCTTTGGCAACTAAGTTTAAGCATTTGGGCCCCATCTTTCTCGAAATTACTGACTCATCCATTGACATAAAAACCTAACTTACAAATTTACAGAAATAATAAGTATGTCTTTGCATGAAAAACAGTCTCTACTTAAATTAGTAGCTTAAAAATCACCCATAGACATAAGAAAAAAAACAGCAGTCCCTCAAGCCAGCTCGCCCACTGACAAAACAAAAGCGAACCCACCCATTGACATAGATGCGCAGTTCTTCGCTGCTGGCCGCAAAGCAGACATGATACCACTCCCCTGGGACGAGGGTCAGATCCTTGGCGCCCATGTAGTAGCTTCCGCCCAAGGCTATAAAGGCTTCGGCGATCTCTGAGAGGAGATGGGTGGAAACTGAGGGCGTGGCTAAGTTGAAGGAGTTGGATAGAGGTTAATCAAAATGATAACCACTATACTACTGTTACGGTTGTAGGAAAAATCACCCGGATTTTTTCCTACATTATTCTGTTTCCTTCCGTTGTTCATAATAATAATAATGGCCTCCTATATTTTAATGGACGCCAGGCACGAAATAATTTATCACTGCACGGAGATCTACCTTTTTCTTCTTCTTCTTCTTTTTTTGAACGAGAGAGAGACCATTATTGACAAAGAAGAGAGACAGACAGACGAAGACGAGAGAGAGAGAGCAACCATTATTGAAAAAGTAGAAGAGAGACAGACAGAGACGAGGGAGAGACACCATTATTTACCAAGCAGAGGAGAGAGAAACAGACGGAGAGAGAGAGAGAGAGATCATTATTGACAAAGTAGGAGAGAGAAAGACAGACAGAGACGAGAGAGAGAATAGGGTCACATTGAGACCGAAAAACAACCAGAATACGCAAGTCTACACTACCAACCTCTCCTCTTGCTTCCCACAAGCACTCCCAGTAGCTAATCATTTCTGCTTGCTCGTAATGCAAGCCTTAGGCAACGCCTAATAGCAATTTACCAACCACGTCCTTTGCGTGTCTGCAACTTACGTAATTTCTCCCTTGCAATCGTATGTGATACTAATTCTACATAATTGAGAGAAAGAAGTTTGGCATATTCATGGCGCCATTGTTTATTCATTGTCATTACGGCGTAAGTTTGTAAGAGTCGTTAAGTTGTTTCCTTAGTCACTGGACATTCTACTTAATAGTGTGTTTGTGGAATGTTGCAATTGTGAATGGCCGTGACTCGTCAGTTTTTCTACATTATATCTATTCGCTTTGTTTAAACAATACCCGATAGAATATACTTCCTTCACGCACGTTTGGTCATGCATACGTATACATGCATACTGTATCTTGCGTTCTATTACTTCTATGAATAGTTAAAATGACTTGAAGTCTTAATTAGTTCACGGAATATATATCCCATATAGCAGCGCATGTGTCCATGTCAATCTATGCTTAAGGGATGTATATTTCATCAGATCAATTTTCCGATCAATTAACTATTGTCCGTTTCAGTGATGGAGGTACAAGTAGTTAATAGTCAGCAGTTCACTCAGGACCAGCTAGTGTGATGGGCTGGTTCCTGCCAGTGGCGATTTGTAATGATTTTTTTTTTATATGCAATTATCGCTATTAATCTTCACCTGGTTGGTCACCCCTAAGTTTTTTTTTTTTTTTTACGTGGTGTGGGTTGCTAATCATTCTCCTAATCAAGACACTTTCTTCTTGTGGACTATTTCTGTCTTTAAACTGAAATTTGGTGACATATTGTCTTTTAAATTTATGACGCAAATGTGTTCGAATTTATGACGTATTGTCGTAAAATATATGATGTATATCTAGATTTAAATTTGATGAGATGTTGTCTTTAAATTTTCTTTAAGTTTAAATTTGATGTCATATTGTCTTTGAATTTATAATATATGGTCTTTAAATTTAAATTCAAGTTTGATGAACATTTGTCTTTAAATTTATGACATATACTTAAATTTTAATTTATAAATTTGATGACATATTGTCGATGAATTTAAACTTAAATTTGATGAATTTATAACATATATTTAAATTTAAGTTTTTAAGGTTGATGACATACTATATTTAAATATAAATTTAAATTTGATGAATTGTTGTCTTTAAAATTTAATTCAATCTATGAATTTGATGACAAGTTGTCTTTAAACTTAAATATGATGACATATCGTCTTTAGAATTATGACACACTGTCTTTAAATCTAAGGTACCAGTCGGGGCTGTTAAAATTCTATCTTAGCTTCATGAGAGAGAGAGAGAGAGAGAGAGAGAGAGAGAGAGAGAGAGAGATCACATCAGCAAACACTAAATAAATAAGTCAACAACAACATCGGCCGGAGGCCATCTTTCGTAAGTGCTCATTACATAACCCTCACAGTTATTATAACCCTGCAGGGTTATTATATACTTGCATAACTTTCCCGAACGGGGTATTTATAACCGAATGACATGCCATGGGTCAGCAGCGTGTGGCAATGACCTTATAGCTACGTGTTTCTCGAGAAACAACACTAAATAGTTCTCGGTAATTGAATGAGGTCACGAAAACGTTGTAGGTGAAGCAATGACATATAATGTCTCGTCTTTCAAGAAGCTCTCTATACTCTGTTTTTTTCCATCTGTCCATCCGCCTGTGGTGTTTGCGCATGGTAACACAGCGTCCCGGGCTTTAAATAATATCCTATTTAGAATATTAACGGTGTAATTCGCATAGAGTAAATTATTAAAACACTTTTCAGTTGCAAATGTACAGCCAGATATCCTTTTATTTACCTAAAACTTACACATAGAGTAACTATTTAAAGCCTGGGACGTAGTGTTACCATATGCAAACACCACAGGCGGGTGGACAGATGGAAAAAAAAAACAGAGTATAGTCCTATAGTGAGACTTCTGTAATGATTTCTGTAAGGGTCGCTGTGCCTCGCTGTCGAATTTCTCTGTTCCAGAGGTTCCTTTGTGCCCTCACACACAGTTGGCTATTTATTTATTTATTTTTATTTCTAACAGCAGACCTCTTCTTTCCTCTTTCCTTCTGTCGTTAATTTCAAATGAATGCCATATTCTTTGGCAACTTGAATTTTAAGCTAATGACCCCTGTGTGATGGGCTTGTTCCTTATGAATAGGGTTCATAGTCCGATAATAATAAGAATAATAATAATAATAATAATAATAATAATAATAATAATAATAATAATAATAATAATAATAACCTTGAATTTCAAGACAGAGGCCCTGTGGTCTTGTTCCACACGACGAGAGGTTCATCTGAATAATAATATTTATATATATATACATATATACATATACATATGTATGTATGTATGTATACGTACATACGCATTGATCTCCATTTAATCCCCATTAAATCAATCTAACATCATTACCGTTAATAACAGCACCTTTATGACAATTACTGACCGTTGTTTACCCAAGACATTATTTACGTCGTCACGGATAGGAGCAAAGATAATGAACTTCTCTCTTCTTCTTCTTCTTCTTCTTCTTCTTCTTCTGCTCTTATTTCCGTTCTCCCTTGTTTAGTCTCATTCGTTCGTTGCTCTCTCTCTCTCTCTCTCTCTCTCTCTCTCTCTCGTTATTCTTGGTCTTCTATTTTCTCCACTGCTTTTTTTTATCGTTTTGTTTCACCTGCATTGAGTTTATTTTCCTTATTCTCTTGTTTTCTACTTCTCCTTCTCTTATTTTGTTATTCTTTATTCAACTTATTTCCTTTCTCCTACTCCTTCTCCTCCTCCTCTTTTTCTCATGTTATTCTCACTCTTCTGTTTCCTCCATTCCATCTTTTTTATCCTTCTTTTTCCTCTTCTTTCGACTTATTATCATTCTTTTCGTTTTCCACGATTCACTTCTTCTTCTTCGTCTTCTTCTACTTCTTCGTCTCATTTTTCTTATTTTTCTACTTCTTCTACCTTCTACTTCTTCGTCTTCTTCTTCTTCTTCTTCTTCTTCTTCTTCTTCTATTTCTACTTCCTCTACTTTTCTTCTTCTTCCTCTACTTCTTCTTCTTCTACTTCAACTTCTTTTACCTTCTACTTCTACTTCGTCTACTTCTTCTACTTCTTTTTCTTCTTCTTCTTCTACTCCTTCTTCTTCTACCTTCTACTTCTTCTTCTTCTTCTTCTTACAAAAAAATGGGGAGAATTAAGCGTAATCACAAGTGGCGGTTCCTGCTGTACGATCCTGGACCCGAGTAACAAGACTCTCTCTCTCTCTCTCTCTCTCTCTCTCTCTCTCTCTCTCTCTCTCTCTCTCTCTCTCTCTCTCTCTCTCTCTTGACGATTTTGTATGAAGGAACTGACGTCATCTTCAAAATATCAATAAAATCAGTTCTTTGACAGAATTTTCAGTCATTTTTTTATGTATTATTTATATATATTCTTCGTAAATATAGGCATATATGCATACATTAATCATAAATTTATACATAAAAACTTGAGAGAGAGAGAGAGAGAGAGAGAGAGAGAGAGAGAGAGAGAGAGAGAGAGAGAGAGAATACATTAGCCAAGCGGCCATAAGAACTTCTTGCTCCTAGTAAATGTCATACGTCTATTTAGATACGCGGGTAAGGAAGGCACATACAAAACGTACGTCTCGGTTTTCACGCCACGATTGCAAATGCACACATATCCAATCGCCTGAGCACGACGAGATGCATTATTCATAGAAGCAATAAGTCTACGCAACAATCAGCCCTGTCCCCCACCCCCGCCACCCAACCCCAAACCTCACCTTTCGCCTGGCGTCTTGTAATTAGTTTATACGGTACGGACGCCCACGCACGTATAGATGCGTCTGTCCAAGGGGAGCGGGGGTCCGCGGTACGCCCGTCAGTAAGTATGTCATTTGTAAGAAGGGATTCGTTCGCTCGTACGGGAGACGGAGATCTACCTACTTTGACTTGAAGGTTTTTAGATTCGGTTTTTTGCTTTCTAGTTTCGTCTGTCATTTGTCTGTCCGCCATTTTGTTCCTTCTCTGAAGGTGAAATCAGGTCAAGATTTGTTATATATGGTTTGCTATAAATGTGCTTCAGCTGAATAATAATAATGATGACAATAATAATATATTCTATTAAAAGCAATGGCTACTTCAGCAGCGTTACCCTTGTAGAGATTCATCTCTATTTTTCGAAATAGCGGCTATCTGGCATTTACTAAGTCTGTTCATTGTAGCGCTATCTGGCAATAATTATGTTGTTAAAGAGCACAATAGCTTTCTGGTTCTTTTTAAAGACACTAACACTCGGAAACTACTGTCATGCCAGATGTGACTATAATAAAGGTATTTTACATTTTATAGCAGCAACCTTAAATGCTTATGCATGATTTATTGTCCAGTTGCGTTTGTACTGACGATTTGCCTTCTCTCCACTTAATTGCGAGTGAATGACTGTCAATCTGGGGAAATTATCGCGCATCGTGCATAGCACCCTTTCCTACACATGAAGAAAATTGTCTGTCATGTCATCTTTCTAGATATGAGATTCATGCACGGATGTGTAGTTTATTCATTCTCAAGTTCTGTTTAGGAAAAAAAAGGGGGGGGGGCGCTGAACTTGATAATAAAGTTAGAATTGAGTTGAAGTAGTAAATCCGACAGGTCAATATTCTGAACCAATCTCGTATGATACCTACTGTATTCATAAAGAATTATTCCTCAGATCAGTTCAAATGTGAACTAATGTCTTTTGGATACTTTGCTGAACAGTGAAATCAATGAACAAAGAAGTAAATAAGTTTTAAAAGATGGTAAACAAAGAAATAAATTTGAACTGTTTTCAGCAATCCCTCTACTCGGTAAAATGAGATGGCACTACATAGCGACATCATGGCAGACACAGGAATGTCCTGCATTAAGGTGAAAATCAGACCACGGTCATTACCAGGTATAGCAAATGCATAAACAAAGAACTATCAGTGAGGAATGTTACGTTGTCTTCATTTGTGGCTAATGCATATTTAAATTCCCCGTAACATGGCGAACAATAAATATTTTCAGGGATGGGAACCGTCTGTCTGGAAGTGTTAGTCAACTATACCATACGGAATGGTGACTCGTTCTTGAACGAGGCACAGTTGCCAAATGTTGCAAGATTGTATACAAAAGGGAAATTATTCCTGCCAAATGTTGCAAGATAATGAAGTATTCTACAGTAGAGAAACTTATATCTTTGAGGATATTTGTCAACTCCCATCCAGTTTGTTAGGGTTTTGTATAATTTCAGTTACAAAACAATCATTCTGCTTTATGGCAAGAATTTACAAGAATCCAAGGAAAGTGCCATATTAGCACATATGTTGGACACAAAAGGATTTAAGTCACATCAAATTCACTCAAATTGATTGGTGGTATATCGTACAACAAAAGACTTTTTTTCGATAAAATACTCCTTTCGTTTAGCCAACTCAGATACGTATGTATGACAATTCAATATTCAAACAGGAATCATCATTGCTTAGCCTGTGTGCGAATTGATAGTAAAACCAAGCTGATTGCTGCGAAAAAAAACTAAGTACAAAATGACAAAGGAAAAGTCTTCAAAAGTGACCTTAAAAGGAATACTACTGCATAATGTATTAACCATAACATTCATAGCTCCCTGGAAACTGTAATAAGTCAAAAGAAATGGGTTTAGATGTTGAAAGCAGCTCTACACCATTAGCCTTGGAAGCAAAGATCACGTTAGGAATTCTAAATGAGACTTTTTTTTTTTTTTTTTGCTTCGGGGGAAACATTCGCTCGCTCATGCAACGACTACGCCTGAGCCCTTGCCTGCTGTTTTCGACGAAATATTGTTTTATCCAAAGTGTGTGCTTAGTAAGTCAGAGTATATATATATATATATATATATATATATATATATATATATATATATATATATATATATATATATATATTACTCGTATAAGACTGTTCGATTATAGTAAGCGACACTGCACTACTGGCAGCCAATCTGGAAAACTCTACGGACGTTGTACGTAAGATTTCGGTTACTCGGTCGCTTACGAACTAAAGCAGTAATAATTAATTTTGATAAATGCAAGTGCATATTCTTCCATTTACATATGTCAACTTGGCTGTGTCTTTCAGTTTTCCATTGTTTATACGTCCTTCTGTACCTAAATACTTGAAATTTTGTGTTATCAAATGGAATGATAAAAGAAGGCAGCTAAATTACTTCATGGAAAAGGTTGTTAAAGTTATTCATTATACGGATGTGTTTTTGAAAATAAGGGGGCGTGAAATATAAAATAAAATGTAAATAGAATTGTATGATGCTGAATAAACACAAAACAAGAGGGAGAATTGAGTGAAATCTGGGAATTAAGAAACAACAACAACAACAATAATAATAATAATAATAATAACAATAATAATAATAATAATAATATTTAGTTTATTGACATGGTAACTAAACGTGGCGTATGGTTGCCGTAGAGTTTACAAATTGTAGTCTGGACGTTGTCTAAGTGCGTAGCGGAATTCCAACTTTTCCAACCGTATCTTCGGTTCATTTTCAAGGATGGGTGAGCTTAAACTGATTGGAATGGGGTCGTTCGACGATATTTATTGTGTCCCGGGTGCTCTGTCTTTTCAGAGCTGAGTTTTCATTGGCCATTTAAATTCTAAGGCGACCATACGTCACTTTTAGTTATTATATCAATAAGTTAATATTTTTGAAGATATCTCCTTAACCAGAATATGAACATCGGCAGCTATTAGCAAATATCAGCCCTGATGAGAAGAAAATAATAAGAAGAATTAAAAAGATCATATATATAAAATCAATTCCACTGATGTTGCCATCCTCTTTAACCAAACATGTTTGAGAGAGGGTCTCCTACCTTCAAATAATTATAATAATAATGGTTGCAAATATTTCACCGTTAAAAGAGCATCAACATAAGAAGACCGTCGGGACACGCAACGGTACTATGATGTAAACAGTGAAAGAAAGGCAAAAAGTAAATAAGAATAATGCCTGATACCTCATAAATAAGAGGGTTATAGAACTCAAGGAACACAGAAGGTGGGAAGGAATCCCGGAATAAGACTATCGGTAAAATTCATGAAAAAAAAAAAAACAAAAAAAAAACAAGGTATTTGAACAATCAATTTTTTTTTTTTTTTTTTTTTTTTTTTTTTTTTTTTGTCTATCACAGTCCTCCAGTTCGACTGGGTGGTATTTGTAGTGTGGGGTTCCGGGTTGCATCCTGCTTCCTTAGGAGTCCATCTCTTTTCTTACTATTATTATTATTATTATTATTATTATTATTATTATTATTATTATTATTATTATTATTACGGAGATACTTTGAATAGCAAAATTCGAAGATTCGAATATTATTTGGTATAAGAGAATATATATATATATATATATATATATATATATATATATATATATATACATATATATCTATATGTATATATATATATATATATGTGTGTGTGTATATATATATATATATATATATATATATATATATATATATATATATATATATATATCAACGGAACGCTCGAAGCTATTCGTGAACGTCGACGTGCATGAGCGCTTCGTAGCGTAACAGACGAAAACAGCATTGTAAACAACGGACAACTACTGTTACGCAAGACTTTAGGATGACAGGAGTTGCTTAATATTTGTGTGACATTCCACTGTCATGAAAAATATAAAGAAGAGGAAAAATCAATCGTTATCTTCGAAAAGGAATGACGCTACGGAATGTTATTTTAGTCTATTTTGTCTGTGTGATGTCAATAGGGAGATATTGTTTTTGATAGTGATGAACTATTAATGTGACAAGGGAGAGATTGTTTTACATGGTGATTAAGTACTAATGTGATAAGGGAGACATTGTTTTTGATAGTGATTAAGTTTTGATAGTGACTAGGTATTAATGTGGTAAGGGAGATATTGTTTTAAATAGCGATTAAGTACTAATATGATAGGGGAGATATTGGTTTTGATAGTGATTCAGTATTAATGTGATAATGGAGATATTGTTTTTGATAGTGATTCAATACTGTGATAGGGGAGATATTGTTTTGGATAGTGCTGAAGTACTAATGTGATAAAGGAGATGTTTTTTTTATATTGATGAGGTACTAATGCAAAAAGGGAGATATTACTGTTTTAAGATAGTGATGAAATATTAACGTGAAAAGGGATATATTGTTTTTGATAGTGATTAAGTACTGATGTAAACACGTAAAAAATGCGCAATCGAGTTTTCTGTACAGCGCATAATCAAAGCCACTAATAATATATCTATCTTTAGGTCGTCTTGGTATAGTGCTGTATGAGCCCCGGCCCGTTAAACTTATCCTAAGGCCGGTGGTGGCCTATCTTATATCGTCGCCAGAAGCACGATTATGGGTAACTTTAACCTTCAATAAGATCAAAACTACTGAGGCTAGAGAGCTGCAATTCGGTATACTTGATGACTGGAGGGTGGATGACCAACGTACCCATTTGCAGCCCTCTAGCCCCAGTAGTTTTGAAGAAAACTAAAAGGCGATCCCTCAGAGCAAAGGATAAACAACAAACAAACAAACAAACTCACTCAGTCCCATATTCAGCTCGTTGTTGTCCTTGTTTGACGTGGCATAAGAAAAGACGTACGTCTTCTCCCTGAAGTGATGCACTCTGAGGCGCAGGCAGACGGAGATGTTCGAGATGGGTTGCTGAACGTCGCCCTCGCCGACGTTCAGAGGGAGGATCGCCAGAGACTCCGTCGTGGGGAGGTTGTCCGGCTGAAAGAAGAGGCCGCGTTCACACGACCCTGTCCGCGGGGCGGAAAACGGTTTTGTTAGCGACTAATATTCAACTTGAGGTATCTTTGAATTTTTTTTTTTTTTTTTTTTTTTTTTTTTTTTTTTTTTTTTTTTTTGTGGGAGGGTAGACTGAACGACAACTCTTACCTGATTTAATCAATCAGTCTTCCAGTTAAATCCAGGAATGAATTAAACTGAATATATAGCATTTAGGCCAAAGGCCAAGCACTGGGGCCTATGAGGTCATTCAGCGCTGAAACGGAACTTGACAGGAGAAGGTTTGAAAGGCGTAACAGGAGGAAAACCTCAAAGCAGTTGCACTATGAATCAGTTATTAGAAGAGGATTAAGGATAGTAAGATGAAAGAAAGAGAAATTAGTTAATTGTTAATTTTTTTCATCGATAATAATATGATCGTTAATTCAATTCCTTAAACAACTTAAACCAAAATATTAAATTTTTTCTCTCTTAAAAATACGGAAAGGTCTAAACTTTAAAAAAATCGTAAATCTCGGAATAAACTTGAACTTACCTGCACAGACGAGCAACAGGAGGCCCAGTGTGTTTATTGAGAGCTGCAACATCTTATCTTTTCATTGATGGTCGTCCAGGAATCCTGAGAACTGGAGAAAATCTATTAATTTTCTATAATTGCAATGTATTGTAAATTCATGCAACATGGTCACTATGAATTACTATTGTGTGATAATCAGTCGTTTGGAAGATAGACAAAAAAAAAAGATTCGATCTTGCTGATTTACCCAATTTCCAATCACATCATGAGCACTATATTCATTAATTAGTCAATACTGAATCAATAACTTGATTTACTGTTGTGTGACAGTAAATGGTTTAGAAGAGAGACAATGGAAATTATTCGATCCGGCTGATTCAGCCAATTTTTTTCATTCACACCATGAGCACTAACACTCTCTGGAACTATTCTTAGGTGTGCCCTCACATGAATTAATTAGTAAAAAACTGAAAAAATAAGTTGATTTACTGTTGTGTGATGGTCACTGGTTTGG
Organism: Macrobrachium nipponense; assembly: GCF_015104395.2. Lineage (NCBI taxonomy): Eukaryota > Metazoa > Arthropoda > Malacostraca > Decapoda > Palaemonidae > Macrobrachium > Macrobrachium nipponense. The sequence goes on from NC_061097.1 coordinate 34,667,488, forward strand.
CAGAGGGACAATAACAGTTATTCGATTGTGCTAATTTAGCCAATTTGCATTCACATCATGGGAAATAATACGCTAATGGAACTATTCTGAGGTGTGTCCTTACATAAACTAGTTAGTTAAACAATGAAGAAATAAGTTTATTTACTGCTGTGTGGTGGTCACTGGTTTGCAAGAGGGACAATAGAAATTATTCGATCTTGCCGATTCAGCCAATTTAGAATCCCACCACAAGCACTAATAATTACTCTTGGACTATTCTTACGATGATCCTGATATTGGGTAATTAGTTACAGAAAAAATAAGTCGATTTACTGTTGTGTGATAGTCAGTTGTTTGGCAAAGGAACAATAACAGCTATTCGATAGTGCTGATATTGTCAATTTGCAATCACACCATAAGCTTTAATGCTCTCTAGAACTATTCTTACGAGTATCTTGATATCATTTAATTAGTTAAACACAGAATAAATAAGTTAATCTATGATCTGTGATAGTAAATGGTTCAGAAGACAATAGGAATTATTTGATCCGGCTGATTTGACCAATTCACAATCAGACCACAAGCACTAATACCCTCCGGGACTATTCTTACGATGATCCTGATATTGGGTAATTAGTTACGGGAAAGATAAGTTGATTTACTGTTCTGTGATAGTCAGTTGTTTGGCAAAGAAACAATCAAGGCAATGCAATTCACAATCACACTACAAGCACTAACATTCTCTGGGACTCCTCTGAGGACCCTGGTATTGGATAGTCAGTTAAACGCTGAAAACATAAGTTGATTATGTTACCCCTACTGTATCATATTACGCAATTCACTATTCATGTAAAGGCTAATTTTCTCTGCTCCACGGGAGGTACGTCCCCGCTGGATGCGTGTTTGTCACGACAGAGGGAGCGCGGAAAAACCCTTCAAAATGAAACGTAGGCAAAATTCTTCCTGCTTTGTTGTTTAGCATTTTGGATGTTCATTTTATTTTTTTGATTTGTGTAATTGTTTATTATAGTATTGCTGTTGGTTGGTACGCAAATAATAATAATAATAATAATAATAATAATAATAATAATAATAATAATAATAATAATAATAATAATAATAATAATAATAATAATAATAATGTAATGAAGAACAGTAGGAGAAGGAAAACCAACCTAAGCATGGCATGGATAGACTATAAGAAAGCCTTCGACATGATACCACACACATGGCTAATAGAATGCCTGAAAATATATGGGGCAGAGGAAAATACCATCAGCTTCCTCAAAAATACAATGCGCAACTGGAATACAATACTTACAAGCTCTGGAATAAGACTAGCAGAGGTTAATATCAGGAGAGGGATCTTCCAGGGCGACTCACTGTCCCCACTACTCTTCGTAGTAGCCATGATTCCCATGACTAAAGTACTACAGAAGATGGATGCCGGGTACCAACTCAAGAAAAGAGGCAACAAAATCAACCATCTGATGTTCATGGACGACATCAAGCTGTATGGTAAGAGCATCAAGGAAATAGATACCCTAATCCAGACTGTAAGGATTGTATCTGGGGACATCAGGATGGAGTTTGGAATAGAAAAATGCGCCTTAGTCAACATACAAATAAGCAAAGTAACGAGAACTGAAGGGATAAAGCTACCAGATGGGAGCAACATCAAACACATAGATGAGACAGGATACAAATACCTGGGAATAATGGAAGGAGGAGATATAAAACACCAAGAGATGAAGGACACCATCAGGAAAGAATATATGCAGAGACTCAAGGCGATACTCAAGTCAAAACTCAACGCCGGAAATATGATAAAAGCCATAAACACATGGGCAGTGCCAGTAATCAGATACAGCGCAGGAATAGTGGAATGGACGAAGGCAGAACTCCGCAGCATTGATCAGAAAACCAGGAAACAAATGACAATACACAAAGCACTACACCCAAGAGCAAATACGGACAGACTATACATAACACGAAAGGAAGGAGGGAGAGGACTACTAAGTATAGAGGACTGCGTCAACATCGAAAACAGAGCACTGGGGCAATATCTGAAAACCAGTGAAGACGAGTGGCTAAAGAGTGCATGGGAAGAAGGACTAATAAAAGTAGACGAAGACCCAGAAGTATACAGAGACAGGAGAAAGACAGAAAGAACAGAGGACTGGCACAACAAACCAATGCACGGACAATACATGAGACAGACTAAAGAACTAGCCAGCGATGACAATTGGCAATGGCTACAGAGGGGAGAGCTCAAGAAGGAAACTGAAGGAATGATAACAGCGGCACAAGATCAGGCCCTAAGAACCAGATATGTTCAAAGTACGATAGACGGAAATAACATCTCTCCCATATGTAGGAAGTGCAATACGAAAAATGAAACCATAAACCACATAGCAAGTGAATGCCCGGCACTTGCACAGAACCAGTACAAAAAGAGGCATGATTCAGTGGCAAAAGCCCTCCACTGGAGCCTGTGCAAGAAACATCAGCTACCTTGCAGTAATAAGTGGTACGAGCACCAACCTGAGGGAGTGATAGAAAACGATCAGGCAAAGATCCTCTGGGACTATGGTATCAGAACGGATAGGGTGATACGTGCAAACAGACCAGACGTGACATTGATTGACAAAGTCGAGAAGAAAGTATCACTCATTGATGTCGCAATACCATGGGACACCAGAGTTGAAGAGAAAGAGAGGGAAAAAATGGATAAGTATCAAGATCTGAAAATAGAAATAAGAAGGATATGGGATATGCCAGTGGAAATCGTACCCATAATCATAGGAGCACTAGGCACGATCCCAAGATCCCTGAAAAGGAATCTAGAAAAACTAGAGGCTGAAGTAGCTCCAGGACTCATGCAGAAGAGTGTGATCCTAGAAACGGCACACATAGTAAGAAAAGTGATGGACTCCTAAGGAGGCAGGATGCAACCCGGAACCCCACACTATAAATACCACCCAGTCGAATTGGAGGACTGTGATAGAGCAAAAAAAAAAAAAAAAAAAAAAAAAATAATAATAATAATAATAATAATAAAGAGAATGGCAGGATTAATCCATATTCTTTGATAGTATTTGCCTAAAAGAGGGTCTTTTACCATAATAATAATAATAATAATAATAATAATAATAATAATAATAATAATAATAATTGCCAAAGTCATCCAGAGAAAGAAATACTTGTCTTGTTAATTGTTCGAGTTGTTTATTATTATTATTATTATTATTATTATTATTATTATTATCCATAAGAAAAATACCTATCTTATATAGTATTCAAGTTTTTAATAACAATAATAATAATTATTATTATTATCATTATTATTATTATTATTATTATTATTATTATTATTATTATTATTATTATTATTAGTAGTAGTAGTAGTAGTAGTAGTAGTAGTAGTAGTAGTAGTAGTAGTAGTAGTACTGTATTGACTTTATACACGTACACTCAACTATATACAGTATTAATGTAACATATTCATGTGTAATTTTATCCATAATTAATTGCTCTTTATAGTATAGAAATATACAACCTATATATATAAGAAACAAGATGTAATCTTTAAAAAATTTCTATTTTCTAAGATTGACAAAACAAAGCAGAAATGCCATATAAAAAAGATAGACAAATCTAATAAAAAAAACCATGGTTACAAACAAATGAATAACAATAAACAAACTGACAGCCAAGGCACAAGTGCAGACATTAAATCAACAAAGAAACTTCAGGTAAATTGAATCAAATAAACAGACATGGTCATACTAGAACATCAACTGAGGAATGTGGAGAGACATTGGCCATTGTTGCACGGTACTCGAACGTCCCAAGGCTGCAGTTTCAATACAGTGCTTCTTTGAATACAGTGAGAATACAGGGCCCTCCAACGTCAAACGTAGAAATAGAACGATTTAGTATTCTCTTGATCTGTTTTAGATAGAAAGAGATAACGAGAGGGTTCGTCCGTTTAATTTGTCGAATTGTATCCTTTTCATTGGAATTTATTCAATGTGGAGTTCCTTTCTGACTACTGTCGTTGTTATGGTTATAAATTATTGTTATACTTCTCCTTATTACATTCCTTTCTTCTTCTTCTTCTTCTTCTTCTTCTTCTTCTTCTTCTCCCCGGCATTTCATTCGTGCAACAACACACTTATCTTGTGGGTATTGTACTTTTAGAAGTCCGAGTAGGTTTTTGTACCTTCAGACTTTTCTTATCTATTTATTCACTTGTTTATTTATTTATTCATTTATTTAATTATTTATTTATTCATTTATTTAATTACCTAATTGTTCGTCTATTTATTCATTTATTTGTCTATTTATTTATTTATCTATTTATTTATTTATTTATTTATTTATTTATTTGGGACCAGACTTTCAAATTACAATTTCGGTCATATTTAGAATAAAACTCCTGATTTGATCACTTCACAAAAAATTCCCTCTTCAGGGATTTCCACAGGCAATATTTCCACCCTTACAGATCGTTGTCTTGAAGTCAGTGATTACCAGAAGGCCAACTATAAACAAGAGACACACACAAAAAAGGTAAAAAACGCTGTCGAGTTTTCTGTATATCTTATAATCAAGGCACCCGAAAATAGATATGTCTTTCGGTGGTCTCGGTATAATGCTGTACGACAGCTGCGGCCTGGTGGTGTCCTGGACTATATCGTTGCCAGACGCACGATTATGGCAAAATTTAACCTTAAATAAAATCAAAACTGTCGAGGCTAGAGGGCTGTAATTTTGTATGTTTGATGATTGAAAGGTGGATGATCAGCATACCAATTTGCAGCCCTCTAGCCTCAGTAATGTTTGAGATCTGAGGGCGGACAGAAAAATTGCGGACGGACAGCCAAAGTCGGAACAATAGTTTTCTTTTCAGAAAACTAAAAAGGGATAGAGAGAGATAAAAGCCAAGAGTGATAACAATCAATCGATCAATTAATAACAACGGGAGCCTAAAAGGGAACCTGGCGGGATGCTGAGAGCTTCAATAAACTGCTACATAAAATGTCTGCCTTATACCAGCACTCCTCTCCTACTTTCGTTACTTTCAGCCAAGTCTCTCTTGGTCTATTTACCTCCCACGGCTTTTCCTACAGTCTGCTCTAGTGATAGTACGTCAATTTTCCCTTCTTTTCAGTAAATAAGCCCCATCCATTTCTTTCAGAACAGCCAGACATTTTGGGTAATAAATGTACTCGACTTATGACTAGATCATATTATTATTATTATTATTATTATTATTATTATTATATTATTATTATTATTGGCCTATCATAGCCATCCAAATCGACTGGGGTGGTTTTTACAGTGTGGAATTCCTCTGGGTTGCATCCTGCCTCCTTAGGAGTCCATCACTTTTCTCACTATGTGCGCTGTTTCTGGGAGCACACTCTTTTGCATGAGTCCTGGAGCTACTTCGGCATCTAGTATTTCCAGGTTCTCATTATTATTATTATTATTATTATTCATTATTATTATTATTATTATTCAGAACACGAACCCTACTCATATGGAGCAGGCCCACCAAAGGGGCCACTGATTTGAAATTCAAGTTTCTAAAGAATATTATGGTGTTTATTCACAAGAAATAACAGAAGTTAACTCGAAATACAGAAAGAGGAGATCGGTTATTAGCAAAACAGATCAATTAAAACATTAATAAATAGATAAATAAAGATATAAGTAAAATATTGAAATACAAGTTGAATTATATTAGGGCAGTAATGGGAGGCTGTTTCCAAATAATTTTTTCCAAAGTATATTTTCAAATTAACACCTGATCTCTTGTCTATATATATATATATATATATATATATATATATATATATATATATATATATATATATATGTGTGTGTGTGTGTGTGTGTGTGTCCATCCACAGACCTATAAACAACAGAAAAAAGGATATAAAAAACAAATGAAAGTCTATTACTGCCTCTTATCCGTAGACGAAACTCCGCCGCTTACGGCTGTCATAAACAAACGCCTCCTGATGACTAAAGTTTCCGAACGCCCGGTGGTTAAGGGATCTTTTGTTTACATAATTACTTATGGCTTTATAGGGGTTGGTACGAAGTTGGTACTGGCGTAATATTAGATAGATTACTTCGTTGATGGAAGCTAATGCGTTGCTTGTGAAAAGGTGTATATATATATATATATATATATATATATATATATATATATATATATATATATATATATATATATATATATATATATAGAAGCAGGATGGTGTCTACCGAACATTTTATTCACAAGAGGTCCTAATTTTCAAAGACTGACTGCCCCCATCGTCTGGTAGGTGTACAGTGGGGGAAAGCTGGTTTTTCTAAGCTTGTAACTCTTGTGAATAAAGTCTTTTGTTAAATATATATATATATCATATATATATATATATATATATATATATATATATATATATATATACTATTTAGCTTTCTACACCTCAGCCATATTTAGCCAAAATAGACTGACATTTTGAGTCGTATAACAAATTCCCAATGGTAAAGATAAACTACCTCATTTTAACATAATACAAAGGTACCGTAGTACCTTGGTATTACGGTAACATGATACAGATGAGGGTAGTACCATGATCCCTCAGTGAACGTCTGCTGCCTTCAATAATGATTACAATAATTTCAATGGCTTTTCATTCACTCTGCTCCTATGAAGTCTATTTGTAAGTGATTACATAATAAAAATATGGAATGTTATTCCATATATATAAAAAACTAAAACTAAAGAGGTCAACCAGATTGCTTGCAGGAATGTGATCAGACCAGAGACGATAAAGTATGTTAAGATGACGTATACAATAAAGTAGGCTAAGATGACATGCCGTCACCTGTGGTCATTCATTTGTTTTGAAAACATTAGTCCAAGCTTCTTGCTTGAGACAACTACCGCGACCTATAATTCAAACGGCCTACGTGACTTGTAATGTGTCATCTGCATGTATGTTCATATGTTCGAGCTACTGTCTGCTTCCTTTATGATTTGTAACTGAGATGTTAGTCAGAATAGAGTTAGCCATCGTCATTAGAAGACCTGTACAAATTTCCTCTGAACTTCATAATGTAATCTCAGAGAATATAAGTATTTTTTATACTTCGTGTTTTCTACTAGAACCTCACATCAGAAAGATATCATCATGAGTTTAACACATCGTCGTCATAACGAAAGAAGATACTTACTTCGTTAGTTATCATCAAACCCCAAGACACTCCAATGAGTATGGAAGTGCATAACCAACCGACTTAGCGTAAGATTATCGCAAGTCTAACATTACCTCATAGGGCGCCTTATTATACAAGGCAACAGCCCTAATATATTGACGTACATAGCATGTTCGCCACACGTACAGAACTGAAAATGTAATAATAGAATAGCTTGGTGATCGACAGGAAAAAACTACGTGAATGGAGAAAAACTTCAAAGGATCTATGGAAAAGGTTTTCATACAAGAAAAACTCCATAAAGCCTTCAGCGCCTGTCAAAGAGAAGTTAACCATTCGTGTGTGTGTTTTTTTTCCGCGTTAATAATGAGGTTAATGTTGGTACGCTTGAATAAGGGTAACCAACCGATCCGCTGCGGTCAGCACCTTATTACTCTTTGTTACCACACTGCCTGGTATACGAGAGAGAGAGAGAGAGAGAGAGAGAGAGAGAGAGAGAGGAGGATACGTAGGGTAAAATTACTAAGAGCAACCGTAGCATATAAAGAAGAGAAAGAAATAATGAAGGGATTCTCAATAAGAGAGAGAGAGAGAGAAGGATACGTAGGGTAAAAAAAGACTAAGAGCAACCATAGCATATGAAGAAGAGAAAGGCATAATGGGGGGAGACTGAGAACTAGAGAGAGAGAGAGAGAGAGAGAGAGAGAGAGAGAGAGAGACAATGGAGTCATACCCTGACAAAAAATAAACAGAACACTCTCGCCTTCTCTGACACAGAACTAATTGAAGCATATTACTAAGGCAATCGTTCACCCTGTTAGCAGTAAATAACACTTTCCCGTAGTTGTTTACATAAACCAATGAAAATTACGAGGTAATTGATATCAGTCAGCGTAATTGATAGCCACGATCAATTGCAGATATCTGAAGACCCCAGTAGGTGTAATTTGCCGTAATATTTTTTGTGGTCAGCGGGATGTATTGTCTATAAATTGACGTAGCTGTCTGTATAAGCGAGTGGAAGTTCTCTCTCTCTCTCTCTCTCTCTCTCTCTCTCTCTCTCTCTCTCTCTCATTCAGCATTCCAGCCTCTCCCCATTTTCTCTGTCTTTTGTTCATATAATACGATTCCCCTTCTTCTTTTTCTCATATTCATCCTTCTCTCTCTCTCTCTCTCTCTCTCTCTCCTCTCTCTCTCTCTCACTCACTTCTTTCTTTCTCTTCTTCCTATGATACAGTTCCTCTTTTTATTTTTCTCATACTCTCTCTCTCTCTCTCTCTCTCTCTCTCTCTCTCTCTTTCTAGCAACTCCTTTATCATATAAGTATTATTTCTGGGAACAAAATAGTCTATCATTTATGAATAGCCTGGAGTTAATGAAATACCATTATTATTATTATTTTTATTGTTATTATTATTAGAATACTTCCTGCGCCCTTCTTAAACAGTAACGCGACTCTAAAAGGCATAAGGTTCTCCATAGCTACGAGCTCGTGCTCGTAACTGCAAACCTCACGAATGTTTAAGAAGCAACAACAAAAAAGCCTCCATTTGGACCCAGAAGCAATGACTGCTGTTAATACTACAAAGTTTTTTTTTTTATTTTCATACGAATTTCGTGCGAGCGTCCGTTTTCGTGAGGTCGGTTTGCTAATCCTTGGAATATATCCAATCGGTTCTCGTTCTTTTCCCTCGCTAGGAACTGTTCGGATTGGAATAGGAATATAATACATTTTTGTCTATTCGTTCATTTATCTCTCTCTCTCTCTCTCTCTCTCTCTCTCTCTCTCTCTCTCTCTCTCTCTCGATAAGTGAGATCTCCTCTTTCTATATTTCATCTTTACCTCGCCTCGCTTTTTCCTAATGAACTCCATAATACTCTTCTGAATAATAATAATAATAATAATAATAATAATAATAATAATAATAATAATAATAATAATAATAATAATAATAATGATAAGACTAGCAGAGGTTAATATCAGGAGAGGGATCTTCCAGGGCGACTCACTGTCCCCACTACTCTTCGTAGTAGCCATGATTCCCATGACAAAAGTACTACAGAAGATGGATGCCGGGTACCAACTCAAGAAAAGAGGCAACAGAATCAACCATCTGATGTTCATGGACGACATCAAGCTGTATGGTAAGAGCATCAAGGAAACAGATACCCTAATCCAGACTGTAAGGATTGTATCTGGGGACATCAGGATGGAGTTTGGAATAGAAAAATGCGCCTTAGTCAACATACAAAAAGGCAAAGTAACGAGAACTGAAGGGATAAAGCTACCAGATGGGAGCAACATCAAACACATAGATGAGACAGGATACAAATACCTGGGAATAATGGAAGGAGAGGATATAAAACACCAAGAGATGAAGGACACGATCAGGAAAGAATATATGCAGAGACTCAAGGCGATACTCAAGTCAAAACTCAACGCCGGAAATATGATAAAATCCATAAACACATGGGCAGTGCCAGTAATCAGATACAGCGCAGGAATAGTGGAATGGACGAAGGCAGAACTCCGCAGCATAGATCAGAAAACCAGGAAACATATGACAATACACAAAGCACTACACCCAAGAGCAAATACGGACAGACTATACATAACACGAAAGGAAGGAGGGAGAGGACTACTAAGTATAGAGGACTGCGTCAACATCGAGAACAGAGCACTGGGCCAATATCTGAAAACCAGTGAAGACGAGTGGCTAAAGAGCGCATGGGAAGGACTAATAAAAGTAGACGAAGACCCAGAAATATACAGAGACAGGAGAATGACAGACAGAACAGAGGACTGGCACAACAAACCAATGCACGGACAATACACGAGACAGACTAAAGAACTAGCCAGCGATGACAAATGGCAATGGCTACAGAGGGGAGAGCTACAGAAGGAAACTGAAGGAATGATAACAGCGGCACAAGATCAGGCCCTAAGAACCAGATATGTTCAAAGAACGATAGACGGTAATAACATCTCTCCCATATGTAGGAAGTGCAATACGAAAAATGAAACCATAAACCACATAGCAAGCGAATGCCCGGCACTTGCACAGAACCAGTACAAAAAGAGGCATGATTCAGTGGCAAAAGCCCTCCACTGGAGCCTGTGCAAGAAACACCAGCTACCTTGCAGTAATAAGTGGTACGAGCACCAACCAGAGGGAGTGATAGAAAACGATCAGGCAAAGATCCTCTGGGACTATGGTATCAGAACGGATAGGGTGATACGTGCAAATAGACCAGACGTGACGTTGATTGACACAGTCAAGAAGAAAGTATCACTCATTGATGTCGCAATACCATGGGACACAAGAGTTGAAGAGAAAGAGAGGGAAAAAATGGATAAGTATCAAGATCTGAAAATAGAAATAAGAAGGATATGGGATATGCCAGTGGAAATCGTACCCATAATCATAGGAACACTAGGCACGATCCCAAGATCCCTGAAAAGGAATCTAGAAAAACTAGAGGCTGAAGTAGCTCCAGGACTCATGCAGAAGAGTGTGATCCTAGAAACGGCACACATAGTAAGAAAAGTGATGGACTCCTAAGGAGGCAGGATGCAACCCGGAACCCCACACTATAAATACCACCCAGTAGAATTGGAGGACTGTGATAGAGCAAAAAAAAACAAAAAACAATAACAATAATAATAATGGGACCTATCAAAACATCAGATCCAGAGTAAAAACAAATCAAGAGAATAAAGACTGATTTGAAATTAAATCAGGAGTAAGACAGGGGAGCGTCCTTTCTCCACTTCTTTTTATATTGTTCCTAGATTAATGTATGAGGGAACTACACTCTGTTTTTTTTTTCATCTGTCCATCCGCCTGTGGTGGTCGCGCATGGTAACACTGCGTCCCGGGCTTTAAATACTTACTCTGTGTAAGTTTTGGGTAAATAAAAGGATATCTGGGTGTACAATTGCAACTGAAAAGTGTTTTAATAATTCACTGTATGCGAATTACACCGTTTATATTCGAAATAGGATATTATTTAAAGCCCGGGACGCAGTGTTACCATGCGCAAACACCACAAGTGGCTGGACAGATGGAAAAAAACAGAGTATAGGTGAGGTTGAAGTTGCACATATGACTATCAATCTTATGTATGCAGAAGACCATGCAATGATAGCCCCCAACGCAGATTCTCTCCTAGAAAACGTCAACAACGGGAACGCGATCTTAACAGCTAATGGAATGCGGATCAACAAGAATAAGACAGATCATGCACCTCTCACGAACACCAAGTAACGTAGATGTAGAATTAGAAGGTCAGACATTGCAACAGTGTAGAAATTTCAAATACTTAGGAGTAGAGTTTAGTGACCAAAACGATTCAAAACTGGAAATAACTACCCGAATACAGAAATTCAGTGACAATCTGTATCTGCTCTACCCACTAATGAAAGACAGAAATATAACTCGCAAAGTGAAAACCATAATAGACCTCTCTATTTTAAGACCAATATTGACTTATGGCCATGAATCATGGATATTAACATCAAGAAATAGAAGCCAACTTCAAGCAGCTGAAACGAAAGCCCTAAGACTCATAAAAGGTGTAACAAGACTGGATAGGCTACGAAATGAAGACATTAGAAGAGAACTGGGAGTGGAGGGGATACTAGATTTTGTGGAGAGAGGACAGCTTAGATGGTTTGGACACACCAAAAGAATGGAGGAGGAGCGATATCCTATAAGGTTTTTGGAATGGACACCGGAAGGGAGGAGACCGGTAGGAAGACCAAAAATGAGATGGCTACAAAACATAGAGAGAGGAGTAGAAAGGAGAGGCTCCAGTTTGCGGGCAGTTGATGAGATGAGGTTCTATGATGATCGCCAAGAATGGAGACAGTTCCTGAAGCAGGACGACTGACAGGCCTGGAGGCCTACCTGGCGTCTGGTGAGAAAGGTGAGACAGAAATAATAATAATATTAATAACAATAATAATAATAATAATAATAATAATAATAATAATAATAATAATAATAATAATAAGTTTGAAATGCAAGTCAATGGCCCCTTATGGGGACTTGTTTCATATGAGTAGGCTTCATTATCTTCTGAATAATAATAATAATAATAATAATAATAATAATAATAATAATAATAATAATAATAATAATAATAATAATGTTTGAATTGAAGGCCAATGACCCCTTTAACGTATGAGGTGTTTGCTAAGCGTAGTAACTGAACACAAACTCTTATCAGACTAAATCTACTTTACTTGGAATATAACGAGCTCTTGCATGCTCATCTCTTTTTGGCGAGAGGGGGTGGGGGATGGTGAGGGGGTGTTGCTTGAGGGGGGAGGGGGTTGGATGGGAGGTGGATATGAAGGGAGGAGATAGTGCGAATATGGGTGTGGGTGTGGAAGTCATTACGATAATTATTTTGTCGTGGAAAGCCAATGCAACAATCATACAATTAGAGTGATTCCAAGAACTCCCTCCCTCTCTCTCTCTCTCTCTTCTCTGGAAAAGAAAAGGTAGGTTGGAAAAGTGTTGTAAGTCAGGGTCAACTTTAACAATGGGAAAATGGGTCTGTAGGTAGTCGACTGTGGTGGGGTTGTGTCAGTGAAATTAATACATGGTGGATGACTTCTTGAATATATATATATATTTATATATATATATATATAATTATATTATGCATATATTTTATACATTTATATAATAAATATATTTGTATATTACTATATCATATATTACATATGAATATACATATATTTATATATCTATATACATACATATATATGTATGTAACATATGTATATATAAATTTTATATATAGGATACTTTATTAAAAGTACTTCAGCAGCGTTACACTTGTAGAGATTCTTCTCTATTTTCCGGATAGCGGCTTTTTCCGTTCTACTTAAACAGGCTAGTAGAGCGCCTATAGAGGTCATGATCAAATACAGTGTCAAAATAGGTGTATATAATTGAATTTTACAGATTAACTATGATACCATAGTCATCAAAGTCATTAACGATTCTCCCTCTCTCTCTCTTTTTCTTAAAGCAAGCTTTCGTCTGGAGCTGCCAGACATCCTCGGGCTGGGAAGCTGAGGGTGGACTGACCTTGGTGTGGTGCCCGTCCTCCTTTTATTTGGAGTTGACAGAAGGGGGTCTGCCCCATGCTGATCTCCTATTGGCTGGTGGCGGCGAGTCTTCGTTTTCATTGGTGGCTTGAGCCAGGTCTCAAGCCACTTTCTCCGAGTCGATGGTTGCCATGCTGCAGATCCTGCAGCTGTCTAGACCTCCATAGCGGGGTGGTAACGTTGGTGGGAGTTGCGTTACGCTGTGGGACGTCACGGTTAATTTGATTTCCATCGGCTGCAGGAGTACTTCGTTCGAGGGAGTTGTCTTCCGTGGAGTTGTCGTGATCGGTGGTGTCATTGTTGGTGGCAGGTCTTCTCATATTCGTAGGGAGGACATCTCCCGAGATGTCATCGTGCAGAACACGCAGATCATTGGGAAGGCCCCTGATGCCCGTCGGTTGCACCTGCTGGAGGCGCTTCTCATCCAGCAAATAAAACCTACAATGAATACGACGCAAGAAGAATTTCTCCTCCCTACGAGTATGAGAAGACCTGCCACCAACAATGACACCACCGATCACGACAACTCCACGGAAGACAACGCCCCCGAACGAGGTACTCCTGCAGCCGATGGAAATCAAATTAGCCGTGACGTCCCACAGCGTAGCGCAACTTCCACCAACGTTACCGCGCCGCTAAGGAGGTCTAGACAGCTGCAGGATATGCAGCATGGCAACCGTCGACTCGGAGAAAGTGGCTTGAGACCTGGCTCAAGCCACCAATGAAAACGAAGACTCACCGCCACCAGCCAATAGGAGATCAGCATGGGGCAGACCCCCTGCTGTCAACCACAAATATAAGGAGGACGGACACCACGCCAAGATCAGTCCACCCTCAGCTTCCCAGCCCGAGGATGTCTGGCAGCTCCAGATGAAAGCTCGCTTTAAGAGAGAGAGAGAGAGAGAGAGAGAGAGAGAGAGAGAGAATCGTTAGTGACTTTGATGACTATGGTATCATAGTTTATCTGTAAAATTCAAATATATACACCCATTTTGACACTGTATTTGATCATGACCTCTATAGGAGCTCTACTAGCCTGTTTAAGTAGCACGGAAAAAGCTGCTATTCGTAAAATAGAGAAGAATCTCTACAAGTGTAACGCTGCTGATGTAGCCATTACTTTTAATAAAATAATAATAATAATAATAATAATAATAATTTTGGTTGGAAATAATAATAATACTAATATTCAGATTCATATTGAATGGTGCAACGAACTTCAAATGAATTATTCCGATGAAATGAGTAACAAAGGCACATTTTAAATCCCTTGGGAGCCATTAAAGTATCATATACTATCACAAATAAATAAAAAACAAATGAATAATGTGCCAATGTTTCTTTGGCGCAATCGGGTTTGCTGTACAGCTACCACAGCGTATAATTAAGGCCACCAAAAATAGATCTCTTTCGGTGGTCCCGGCACAATGCTGTATGATCCTTGACCCGTGAAGCTGGTGGTGGCCTGTCTTACAGCGTTGCCAAATGCACTTTTTTTTGGCTAACATTAACCTTAAATAAGATAATAACTACTGAGGCTAGAGGGCTGTAATTTGGCATGTTTGATGATTGAGGGGCGGATGGCCAACATACCAAATTGCAGTCCTCTAAGCCTCAATAGTAAAGTGCGGACGGACGGACAAGGCCGACGCAATAGTTTTCTTTTGCAGAAAACTAAAAAGACAAATTGATAGCGGCTATATAATCAGTTATCGATAATATCCTAAGTAAATAATTACTGTTCGTCTCTTACATGGTTGCAAAAAAAAATGATCTTATTCGCTAATTGAAAAAAGTAATTGCAAGTTTCTTGAAGAAGTTATTGCAAGAAGTTATTGCAGGAAGTTACTTGAAGAAGTTATTGCAAGAAGTCACTTGAAGAAGTTTTTGCAAGAAGTTACTTGAAGAAGTTACTTGAAGAAGTTATTGCAAGACGTTATTGCAAGAAGTTATTGGAAGAAGTTACTTGAAGAAGTTATTACAAGAATTTATTGCAAGAGGACAGCAACAATTCTACGTGAAAACATAAACAAGCAATGTGATATATGATTAAAAAACAACTTTCAATAAAGGCAAAATACGAAAATAAGTTACTAAAAATAATTAATGGTAAAAACTGACGAAAACAGAAATTCATAAAAAAAAGTATAAAATTATTAGGGAAGAGCTTTGATTTATGAAATGGAATACAAAACGTTTCTTCTGTACTGAGAGAATTCATTTTGAAATGGTGAACTGAAAAACCTCGTATTCCGGTATTATACGAATTTGAAATCGTTTTTCTAAATCATGGAGATTCTATGAATAATTGAAGAAAGTCTTTTTATTTGACTATTTGTGCAGAAATTGGAGGAATTGTGAAAGAAATGAACTAGCAGTGTCATTACAAAATATTGCATAGTATTTAGAAACAAATTAACTCCAATTTCAAAATATTTACAACGTTCGGAAGTTGAAAGCTTATAAGTAGAGGAATGTCGCATACCTAACATTTAGTGAAAATGTCGAGAAGGTAAAATAATTGATTCAAAAGTTTCAGTAATTCTCTGGAAATAGCACACAAGAGCGGAAAATTAACATTCAAAATATTGCTATGGGTATTCAAACTAGTTTAACGCGTAAAGAATGAAGAAATTTGAATAAGAAAATAAAAAATAAAAAAATAAAAAAGTGTGTTAACAAATTAGGGCCACGTGCAGTATTTGTAAAAGCTTTCTAGACAAAAGATGAAACTGAAAAACTCACGATTTAATGCCGGTCTACTCGAGAATTCAACTTGAAAAGTGTCCGTGTCTGGGAATTGAAAAGCTCTCTCTCTCTCTCTCTCTCTCTCTCTCTCTCTCTCTCTCTCTCTCTCTCTCTCTCTCTCGATGCTTTTTCTCTCGCGAGTAATAACAGAAAACTGCCCCTCTACATACTGAAGCAAGAGGAAAATTTTCTGTTTCTCAAAAAAAGAAAAAAAAAGCACACACACACACACAGACAAACTGTCCGTGTTACCAATAAATTCAAACACTCGCAATAATTGTCTTATTAGTTGTCCAGCAAAGGACAATATGTCCTCAAGTCAGTTTTCCGTAACTCGGAGAAAAGGAAAACTCTGTAATATAATATCTCTCCACACACACACACGTACTATCCCGAGTGACACTTCTGAAGAAACACTGTCTCAAGACAGACACTATCTGAGGACGGACAGTAAGTGCGTCTTCCCTCTCTGACAGGCCACACCCAACTGTTGAGACACAAAGACAATAACACCACTACTACGACGAGTCATTTCTTCCGTTTGAGTGTTAATTCGACCCGAAGCCCTCCTCACGCGACCGACCGAGCATGCGCGGTGGATGTGGTCATAGTTATAGGTGAGAAAATTTATCATTCTCGCTCTCTCTCTCTCTCTCTCTCTCTCTCTCTCTCTCTCTCTCTTTTATGTTTTGTGTCTGTCTGTGTGAATGTTCCCTCTATGTCATTCCGTCTTTTTTTCACGTTTTCAGCTCTCTCTCTCTCTCTCTCTCTCTCTCTCTCTCCCCCTATATATATATATATATATATATATATATATATATATATATATATATTATATAGCCTCTCTCTCTGGTATATGATATATATATATATACTATATATATATATACATATAATATATATATATATATAGATAGATAGATAGATAGATAGATAGGTATAGATATTCTCTCTCTCTCTCTCCATATATATAATCATATATATGTATATGTATATATAAATACATACATATATATATATATATATATATACATATAATATAAAGATGAATAACTTGATCATGAAGTATATAAAACGTAATGCTATGTATTTGTGTATATATATACACATATATAATACGTTTGTGTATTTTTTTGCCTATCTGCACGTAAGTACACACATAAAAAACGCCTAAAATAATATTCATAAAAATAAACGCCAGATGATACAACCTTTTCTTATGCTAATAAAAATATCTTCTAAATTATCAACCTACGCCACGAATTGCCTCCACGCTAAACACGACGAAGGTAATTAAGAAACGTTTGGGGCGTAATTACCTTATCATCTGTTATCAGCTCTGGCGTCACTTACTGCTATCAGTGTCACCCATCTCGGCGCGAGAGTGACCCTAGGTCACATTGAGGTCAGGGGAGTGAATGGCATTGTCTAAACGTCGTAACATGCATTTCCCATTAACCTGGAGATAAGTAATGTGTCTCATTTAGCGTGGAAACTGATCTCTTTTGGGGTGACTTTGATAGACCAAATAAAATAAAATAAAATAAATTAAATAAATTAAACAAACAAACAAACAAACAAACAAACAAATAAATAAACAAAGAAATAAATAAATAAGTAAATTAATTAATTAAAATAAAATAAGATAAAATAAAAATAAAATAAAATAAATAATAATAATAATAATAATAATAATAATAATAATAATAATAATAATAATAATAATAATAATAATAATGATAATAAACCACATAGTTAGCGAATGTCGAGCACTTGCACAGAACCAGTACATAATGAGGCATGATTCAGTGGCAAAAGCCCTCCACTTGAGCCTGTGCAAGAAACACCAGATACCTTGCAGTAATAAGTGGTACGAACACCAACCTGAAGGAGTGATAGAAAGCGATCAGGCAAAGATCCTCTGGGACTATGGTATCAGAACAGATAGGGTGATACGTGCAAATAGACCAGACGTGACGTTGATTGACAAAATCAAGAAGAAAGTATCTCTCATTGATGTCGCAATACCATGGGACACCAGAGTTGAAGAGAAAGAAAGGAAAAAATGGATAAGTATCAAGACCTGAAAATAGAAATAAGAAGGATATGGGATTTGCCAGTGGGAATTGTACCCATAATCATAGGAGCACTAGGCACGATCCCAAGATCCCTGAAAAGGAATCTGGAAAAACTAGAGACTGAAGTAGCTCCAGGACTCATGCAGAAGAGTGTGATCCTAGAAACGGGGTACATAGTAAGAAAAGTGATGGACTCCTAAGGAGGCAGGATGCAACCCGGAACCCCACACTACAAATACCACCCAGTCGAATTGGAGGACTGTGATAGACAAAAAATAGATAATAATAATAATAATAATAATAATAATAATAATAATAATAATAATAATAATAATACTCTGTCTTAAAGTCTCATGTGGCATCTTCAGGACCAAAAGTTGCCAAAAAGGTATTTTTGTTCTTGATTACATGCTGCAGACTTCTTCTTCTTATTATTATTATTATAATTATTCATTGAATGAAACACCATTGATTGAAAAATTAAAAAAACACTGCAAATGGACTAAATACAAATATCGAATCCGATTAACTAAGACTACGAGAAATAATTTTTTCACATTCTCGCAAAGCATATACTTTTCCTTCTAATTAATTCCTGGTAACATCGACCAAAATTTCGTTTAGTTTTATGAAAACCTTAGATAACTTTTCAGCGAATAAAGTTCGTCCTAACCCGGAGTAGAATATAACCCATTAGCACATACATGTAAGTACAACAAATTACTTTACCTTGGACGCAAAACAAAACAAAAAGAGTATAATATGAGCCGATGGTTTCTTCGGCGCAATCGAGTTTTCTGTACAGTGTATAATGCTGTATGACCCGTGGCCCATGAAGCCTTCAGCCACGTCCCGGTGGCGACCTGGCCAATATCGTTGCCAGACGCACGATTATGGCTAACATTATCCTTGAATAGAATAAAAACTACTGAGGCTAGAGGGCTGCAATTTATCATGTTTGATGATTGGAGGGTGGATGATCAACAACCCAATTTGCAGCCCTCAGATCTGAGGGCGGACAGAAAAAGTGAGGACGGACAGACAAAGGCGTCACAAGAGCTATCTTTCACAGAAAACGAAAAGTTACCAGAGATATTATCACGCTGTACATATACGTTCATTTAGAACATAATTATGAAAGAGGAGTGTCACGCTTTTAATTAACTAAAAGCAGTGTACATTTTTACCTTTTTCGCTCTGAGCTATGTGATTCGAGGCTTCGTTGACTGTAGTTCCCGTGCTCTTAAACATTGAAGAATGGGGCTGATATGGGACACAGGAACAGCGCTTTTGGAACGAAATGTCCCATTACAGAACTGTGTTTTCGCTGACGCCATTTTAGGCCAATGGGAGCCTTTCGCTTTCTCAAATTTTGTTCTGTCGTCTCAGGAGTTCCCGCTAGTGCTAAACACTGGATTATGGGACGGATATGGGACACTGGAACAGCACTTTTGGAACGAGATGTCCCATTTAAGAATTGGCCTCCAAGGATCCTGGAGATGTACCGTGACATCGACTCTTCGTCTGTCGAACTAGTCTTCTTAAAGATTTGCATTCACATTTCTTTAAATGTTCAGTAATAACTTGTCATTGTACAAATAGTATGAGTTCCGCCTGTTTGACTTGTGTGCTGCATATGTATATATATATATATATATATATATATATATATATATATATATATCATATATATCTATATATATACTACACATTGATGTACATATTATGCAGACGTATATGCATAACATTGTTTTTCATATGAAAAAACAAAAGCTGGATATGCTTATAAGAACTGACATTGGAAAAACCTAAAATACCTTTTTTCTCTCTCTCTCTCTCTCTCTCTCTCTCTCTGTCAGTCCAAATGGAAACCCATTACTTAATACAAAAGCTGTTTCACGCAACCAACTCATTATCATACGCCCCTTTTCTGGGAACGCAAGTATGGCAAATTCTAAATATATATAGAAAGAGAGAGAGAGAGAGAGAGAGAGAGAGAGGAGAGAGAAGAGAGAGAGAGAGAGAAGAAATTCTAATATATATAGAAAGAGAGAGAGAGAGAGAGAGAGAGAGAGAGAGAGAGAGATTCGTATAATATTATTAGAGAGAGCAAATCTAATATATCTTAGAAATATAATGATCAAAAGAGAAAGAAAGAGAGAGAGAGAGATAGAGAGATGAGAGAAAATCTAAATATATATCGAAAGAGGAGAAGAGAGAGAGAGAAGGACATGAGGAGATTGCCGATGAGAGACGAGAGACGAGAGAGACGAGAGAAAGAGAAGAGAAGAGAGAGAGAAATTCTAAATATATATAGAAAGAGAGAGAGAGAGAGAGAGAGAGAGAGAGAGAGAGAGAGAGAGAGAGAGCTAATTCTCACTCGAGTACGCCTTATCCTACGTGAAAAGGGAAAAGACGAAAATTCTACATACAACCTTGTAAAATATAATTTACAATAAACAAATAAAGGAAAAGGCGATATGAAATAATAAATAAGTAAGATAGAAATAAGAATAAAAGATAAACGCATACAAACGTAAACAGGAGAAAACGTCTTAAAACCACACAAAAGTAGCTTGCTAAAACTCAAAAAGGAGAATATACCACCTCATCATGGCTTATTCACAAAAAGTGTGTTTGCCTTTTAAGTAAACCTTGAGAATTCCCTGTCACTGCTACCATTAGACGTGCGAATTTTTTGCTCATGCATTAAATAATCAATTGTACCCATGCTCCCATTCTACAGCGGCTCTAATGCCTTACTGTGACCCAGTGTAACATAAGATACACATGGCGCCTGGTATAGGTTGCTAATATTATTCTACAAGAGAGTCATATAATTATATACCTGGTATTCGTATATCTATATATAACATTCTACGCAAATACACATCGTACGTGTTCTTATCACTTACCTGCAATTACAGGGAAAAGATAAGAACACGTACGCAAGGTATTGGCATAGTGTCATATAGTAGATAGCTCACGCTCCGGAAATTTCCCAATGACGTCAGAATGTAAACAAAAAACGGTTCCGAGCTATTGCACGAATTCGCGGTTCCGCAACGCCTTCCCCCGAGAGAGAGAGAGAGAGAGAGAGAGAGAGAGAGAGACCTACTACTCATTTCTTTACTACTAATTCCTTCTCTGAAGTCACGCCGACGATGACCATAGCGAAGAAGACGAAGAAGAGGAGGAAGAGGAAGTCGTAGTCGAAGGAATTCCTAAGTGGGTCGTCGTGGTTGTTAAGGAAGTCTCCCCCAGACACGCGAGGAGGACCTATAAATGGCGGACTTTTCAATGAATGAAGTAGTAGCTAGTGGGCGGTCTCCTTACGAGGCGATTTCATTATTTATGGACTCTATAGTCCTCTGTAATGGCGAGTAATGTCTGTAGTTCTGGTTTTTTGTTTATTCATTAAGCTGAAGAAGAAGAATAGTAATAGGAAGAATTTGTGTTATTATCATTTTCTCACACGAAAAGCAAAGAAGAAGCAATTGCCGTCATATCGACAGCAAATAGATGAATGAATTAACGAACAGATAGATAAAATTTATAGACTAATCACAAAATATCACGTGGCCAAAACCACTCCAAACCCGGCCCCCCCCCCCCCCCCCACCCCCCCCCCCCCCCTACCACCGCCCACCCCGTGAAATAGGAGGGGCCAAGAGATTTGACAATAATACAAAAAGCGTGACCGTCTTTTATTTCGGTAATTGCACGGTATATAATCGTTTTCAGGAGGTAATGAAAGAGAGTGTAAACATAATTGTGTTTGTTATCATGAGGAGTTTGTGGGTGCGTGTGTATATGTGTATGTGTGTGTATACGTACGTATGTATGTATGTGTATATATATATATATATATTGTCACCACTGCAAGTATATTCTTTACCAGGTGGTATGGTAACGATGTAATGGCCTTGTTATAATACCAGTAGCGGGCAATAATAAAAAAAAATTTACCACCAAAACAAAATATGTCAGTTGCAGTTTATCACTGAATTATGTTCACTTTAAACTTGACTTTACTTTATTTTAATATACCACTTAATAAATAATCTAATAACCTAAAACACCAAGATCCAGGCACAAGAATAAGGAAACACTCGAAAAATATTTAACTTTAATATAAAAACTCTAATGCACCCACTAATATATAATTATAATCACTTTTACACCACAATTAAGCACCAATATAAAATAGCGAGCAGATGTTGACTGTATGAACAGCTGTGATTCTCTCATCTGTTACATTCTTTTCAGAACAAATGTAAACTTTTTAAAGTACTGGACTAGAGAGTGTCCAAGGAGCATTTAAACAGGAACAGAAAGTGCTTAAATACGACAGAACAATTTACAAGAACGTTTACAGAAAATACAAAACTATTTTTAATCATTCTTTTTTTTATTTGCAATATTTAATGTGACAGCTCGTCACAGCTCCTCCCCTGTAGGATAACAGCAATCCCTGATAGCTGTTATATGGGTGGAGATCAGGTCGACCCAACAGTATCTTTATTCTGCAGACGGTCTTGGGAAACGGGATAAGGCATCTGCTATGGAGTTGTTGATGCCTTTGATGGTCCGAAGTTCAACGTTGAATCTGGTTAGGTGATATGACCATCTTTGAAGTTTTTGATTCTGTAGTCGGGAACGTTCCAAATACACTAAAGGACGATGGTCTGTGTAAATTGTTACTTTCTGATGACCCTCGAGGTATGGTGAGAAATGCTGAAGAGCTGCTATTATGGCATACAGCTCTTTCTCGATGGTAGCCCATCGAGTCTGTGCTCCCCGGAAATACCCTGAGTATTAGGCGATGGGTAGGAGGGAGTCTAAAGTTATGTCCTCTTCTGGAATTATGGGAGTGGATGTTTGCAGCAGGACTGCTCCATAGCCGGTAGCGCTGGCATCTACTTGGAGACAAAAATCTTTCTTAAAGTCAGGAGCCTTGAGTATGGGTTTACATATTAGAATATGTTTTAATTTTTGAAAGATCGTATTTATTTCTGGAGTCCAGGAAAAAGTTACTTTTGATGATGTTAATCTATAGAGTGGGGCAGCAAATGAAGAGAAATCTCTCACAAATCTTGAATAGTAAGATATCATACCAAGGAAGGTCTTTAACTTTTTTGTTAGAAGGAATAGGAAATTGCTTTATACTTAGGATATTGGCTTCTTTCGGGGCGATGTGACCATTGCCAATGCGATGGCCTAAATAAGTTACTTCCGCTCTGCCAAATGTGCTCTTTACTAAATTAATGGTTATCTTGGCTTTGCGGAACCGTTCGAGTAGTTGCCTTAGAAGATGTAGATGTTCGTCCCAATTCCCACTGACAATGATCACATCATCCAGGTACACGTAGGTGTTAAGTAAGCCTGCGATAATGTTACTCATCATTCTCTGAAAGGTAGCAGGAGAATTAGTAAGTCCGAAAGGTGGTAAAGGCAGAAATTTCTTTTGCCTTTTCAGTTAATGGAACTTGATAGTAACCTTACATCAAATCTATTTGTGTTAGGATTTTTGCCTTCCCTATGTTGTCCAAGATATCATTAATTCGAGGTAGAGGAAATGAGTCTTTAATGGTGACTTTGTTTAATTTGCGGTAATCTGTGCATAGCCTTAGTTGACCATTGGCTTTGGGTACTAAAATGCACGGTGAAGCCCAAGGTGACGCACTGGGTTCAGCTAAATTATTATCCAATAAGTATTGAACCTCCTTTCTTAGAGATTCCAGTCTTCTACCAACTACTCTATAATATGGCTGCCTTATGGGTGTAGTTCCTGGCTCTAAAATGATATCATGCTTAATTGTGTCACTGACTTTTAATTGATCTGAACAAACATCTGAATACTCCAACAGTAACTTAGTTAAAGTTTTACGATGATTATATGGGATTTTTGCAAGATAACTTGGCAAGAATTCTAATACTTGGCTGTTGAGAAGATCCTTCCATGATACAAGATTATCCTCTGAATAAGTTTCTTCATCTACCTCCTGGTTTTTGAACTGAACTGTGGTATCAACAGAAACCGTTTGAGAAGAGATGTGACTTACCACATTAGCAGGTGCACGATATGGTTTTATAAGATTAACAGTACCATTTGAGTAGGACGTCGTCGGTCAGGTGTGGAGATTATATAGTTTAATTTGGAAGGTCTACTGGCGATGGTATAGGGTCCCATAAATTTCTCTTAAGGGTGCACCTGGTATCGGATGATAAACCAGAACCTGGTCGCCAATGTTGAATTCTCGCAGCTTTGTTTTCCTGTTGTAAAGGTTGGACATTTTCTCCTGAGAAATCAAAAGATTTTCATTAGCAAAATTATACATGGTGTCACAGTTGCACTGAACTGTGTTGGGTTCTTTAACCAACCAACCTACTACTTAAAGAGGATGACCTTCGTTAGCAAGTGATAACACAAGTAAAATCATAACAATTTATTTAACACTATGGTAATTAGGATCAATTTAACACAGAGGGTATGCAAATGACATAAACAGCTTTCATGCTACATCTAAGCAACACTGGCATATAGGTGCTGAATGACGAGCCCGTCTTGGCCCATCCACTAGAGCTGTGAGCTGTGATCCACTGCAGGTTGCATAAGTGGTGCCACGGACCCACAGGAATCGTAGACAACTTGCACTCAGAAGCTCGAACTGTGGTGTGTGTACTGCACCCAAAATGGTCACCTATAAATTGTACATTTCATATTAACTGTTGAATTTTACTATCCCTCCCAAGTTACATTTACGTTACATTTACAAAGCCTGAGTTACACTTACAAAACCCAAGTTACATTTACCAACCAAACTGTATTACAGTTATCCTAACACCATTTGAATCGTGAACTGTAATGGTAGTTCAGTAACTACAGCAAATACATGGTAGTTCAGTAATTACAGCAAATACAACCTTCAAATGCAATGTGATTTAACCAATGCATAACACAACCTTCGCATGTAATAAAATATATTACCACTATCAAATAATCAGAATTATAACTACATGTAACACTTACTGGAACAAAATACAGCACTCGCATAATCAGTCCATTCGTAGTGTTGGGTCCTCGTACGTTGAGAGATATATTAAGAAAATACCACACAGGTAACAGCAACAGTACCACACAGGTAACAATACCACACAGGTAACAGCAACAGTACCACACAGGTAACAACCACACAGGTAACGGAGTTTTCCCAAGTTCACGAAGCATGGGAGCACCCAAAATCACATAGCGTTGGACAGAGAAAGACCCCGAGCACTCAATTCCAGTGTCGAAGACGTCTCAAGAACCTGGCTGCCTAATAAACACTTAACGATCCCAGTAACCACCGACACGCTAGTTACAAACTTGAAATGTATTCAGCGGTATAATTGGAACATTATACAGTAATTATAATATTAAATGTGACACATGGAAAGGAACTTTTCTTTCAGTTCTTTCATATAAGCTAACAGGGTGGTAGTGTCCTCCTCCTTTTTATGAATGAAATTAATTTTCTTTCACCATACTTAAAGTTGTTCGTGGTTTCCTGCCAAACAAGTTCGAAGGGTGATACACCAGTCGAATCATTAGGTACACTGCGTAGCATATACATGAGGAGGTCTAAATTTTCATCCCACGATTGGGCAGTCTCCTCCATGTATTTACGTAGAAGATTTTTTATGGTCTGGTGTACCCTTTCAAGAGCTCCATTTGTCTGTGGATGATATGCCGAAGCATAGACATTGTGAATATTAAACTCTTGCATACTTTGTTTGAATAACTTACTGGTAAAATTAGTACCTCTGTCACATTGGAGAATCTTAGGAAATCCAAAGGTTGTGAACACCTTAACAAGCTGACCAATGATTGTTTTGGCATTAATGTTCTTAATAGGCATTGCAATGGGATATCTAGTAGTAGGACACAAGATAGTTAGCAAGTACTCGTTACCTTTCCGAGTTTTAGGCATAGGTCCTACACAGTCAATAATTATTTTCTCAAAAGGTTGTTTTGGTACCGAGATGGGCTGCAAAGGTGCACGAATAATACTCTCGTTGGGCCTACCTGTGACCTGGCATTGATGACAGGACATTATGTACTCCTTAATATCTTTCTTTATACCTGGCCAGAAGAAGTCCGGTGAAACTCTGATAGGTTTTATTAACTCCTAGATGGGATTCAGAGGTGTGAGCCAAATCTAGAAGTGGTGGTACAAGGGTTGCTGGTAAGACAAGCTGGTGACAGTCATGCCACGTGGAAGTTACTGGTGCTTTGGAAGATCTAAAATGCCTGAAGAGTAAGCCGTGATCAGTATAAAAGTAAGGAGTTGGGGTTATCTGATGGATTTTCTACTCTTTTCCAGTATGTCGTAAGGCTAGGATCATTGCTCTGTAACTGCTGAAACTTTATTTGCTTAAATTTACTAATTCCAAAGCCTTCTCTACTTTAGATGTTTCAAGAGTTATTTTTTTTTGGAACCTTTGATACAGATTGAACAATTTTATTTTCATTTACTTTAAGTTCTTGTTTCAGAATGACATCTGGATCTGTTACTACTAAATTCAAAGCATTGGCCCCTGCAAGGTCATTACCTATCAGTACCTGTATTGATGGATGTGGCAAGGGTTTATTAGACACAGCAACAGAAGCTTTACCTGTGTAGAAGGGGCACTGAAGTGTTACCTCAGCCAAGGGTAGACTCTTGGTCGATGTCAAGTCCGTTACAGCAACATATTCTTGCTTCATTGTCAGCTCCTGTGGTGGTAGGTTGATAATAGTTTGAGACGATCCTGTATCACGAAGACAAACTACAGGTTTCCCATTTACTGAACCTTGGCATGTGTAAGGTTTGAAGGAATCTAAATCCGGAGTAGGGACGGTCACATGCATCGTTTTCTTGGAATCCTGTTTTTTACCAGGCTTATGTTCTTTTGACTTCAGACTTTCTACACTGAGGATCTGGGCACTTTTCAATGGGATGTCCTACCTGCTTACAGCAAGTACAAAATCTGTCTGAAAAAAAAGGTAGTTTTATTATAGGCAGGTTTATATGATTTATGGCGCAGAAAATAGTCATCTGCCAGACTAGCTGCTTTCATGAGATCAGTTTCCTCCTTATCTAAAATATAGTTAGCAATGTTAAATGGCACTTTTCTAAGAAACTCTTCTATGATTACCAGACTTTTAAGTGACTCAAATTCTTTAATTCCTGCTTTGTCAATCCACTTTTGAAATTGTCTAACTTTAGTATCACAAAATTCCACAAATGTCTGGGTTGGAGATTTTTGTGAATTGCGGAAACTTTGACGATATCCTTCTATTGTGATTGAATAAGCGTCTAGAATAGCTTTCTTAAGGATCTGATAATCCTTAACAGAAATCATTTGCGAGGAAACATAGGCTGCCTTACCTTTGAAACCGTTTCTAATGAGCATTACCCAGTGATCTGCCGGCCACTCGAGCGAGGTAGCTGTATCCTCGAATATGTCGAAGAATACTTCGGGTTCTTTTTCATCAAATGTAGGAATGAGCTTGTTTGCTTTGTTGAAGTCGAACTTTTCAGGAAGATTGCGTTCTTCTTCCTTGGTTTTAAGTTGTATGTTAGCAGTTTCTCTTGTTTTCGACAATTCTATTTCCGCTAATTTCTTTTGGAGTTATACTTCCTGTAATGCAGCTTCTCGTCTTCTTTCACCTTTTCTTATTTCCCTTTCTTCTTCTTCTCGTGCATTGAGTATCTTCATTTTTTCCAATTCCAATTGTAGTTTCATCTTGGTTACTTCTGGATCTTCTTTACTTTTAGCAACCGCACCGGTCAGGTAACGTACTTCTTCTACTTCTTCGTCGCTCTCTTTAACTACATTCTTTGCAATTAGAAATTGGAGGATGTCGCTTATCAATCTAGCTTTGACATAGGAGGACTCTGAAGGTATATTTGCCATTTCTGGGTGATAGTCAAGAGTTCCGCTTTCTTTGCAAGATGTAATCTTGGTAGTTCATCTTTAGGGTTAAGCAAGAATTGCTCTAAATTGAACATGTTTAGCAAAGAATTAAGTTAGGATGGCACAAAATCGTAAAACTTATTTAAAAATAAGCTAATTACCTTAACAAAAATAATTGCTATTTAATAAGTCTTAAGCAACTGCTGATAATAACCAAGTTCAATTTCGAAGGACTGAATTATAATTTAAACCAGATGAGAGCATTACTGGTAATTCAAAAGGGAAAATAAAAATTTAACGACTTATCAATATTGACAAGTGATAAAGAGAATCCCGCAATTAAGAGGAATAAGATTGCGATATCGGTCCGAACATGTTAATGCGCGCAAAACGAACCAAAATCAAGTAATGAAATGACCAACGGAATGGTCTTAACTAAGGAATGAACTAGTTCAATGGTTATGATTAAAGAAGATTCAGGTTAGCTCATCGACACGGTATCCGGATTAACGCAAGTGTTTGTCGGAAGAAGTCTAATGGCTTGGGAAGAATCTTAAAAGGGTGGTTCATGAAAAGGGGTGGGCACTATCGATAGTGAATTAACACAGGTCCCAGTCGATTAACATTAAGCTACCAACTATACCTCCAAATCATCGATACCGGATATGCGTGGAGAGAATCACTTACTATTCGTAACAGTGCAACTTACTATTGTGCCCGTCTGGATCTGGTGTGAAAAATTTAATACTTAAGCTTATTTACTGCAACAGACACTTCTCATAAATCACATGAATCACATAAATCACATGA
The DNA here is from genome assembly GCF_015104395.2 of Macrobrachium nipponense. NCBI lineage: Eukaryota > Metazoa > Arthropoda > Malacostraca > Decapoda > Palaemonidae > Macrobrachium > Macrobrachium nipponense. The sequence continues at coordinate 34,696,390 of NC_061097.1, forward strand.
TACACATGAACTATGTGACTTAGATCACTGAATAACAAGAATCACATAAGTCACATGAAACATGAAATCACATGAGTCGCATGAAACACGAAGTCACATGAAGAATTACGGTCACATGAATAAATATGGATCGCCGGACAGGCCCCCATTGTCACCACTGCAAGTATATTCTTTACCAGGTGGTATGGTAACGATGTAATGGCCTTGTTATAATACCAGTAGCGGGCAATAATAAAAAAAATTTACCACCAAAACAAAATATGTCTGTTGCAGTTTATCACCGAATTATGTTCACTTTAAACTTAACTTTACTTAGCACTTAATATACCACTTAATAAATAATCTAATAACCTAAAACACCAAGATCCAGGCACAAGAATAAGGAAACACTCGAAAAATATTTAACTTTAATACAAAAACTATAATGCACCCACTAATATATAATAATAATCACTTTTACACCACAATTAAGCACCAATATAAAATAGCGAGCAGATGTTGACTGTATGAACAGCTGTGATTCTCTCATCTGTTACATTCTTTTCAGAACAAATGTAAACTTTTTAAAGTACTGGACTAGAGAGTGTCCAAGGAGCATTTAAACAGGAACAGAAAGTGCTTAAATACGAACAGCACAATTTACAAGAATGTTTACAGAAAATACAAAACTGTATTTTTAATCATTCTTTTTTTTTATTTGCAATATTTAATGTGACAGCTCGTCACAATATATATATATATATATATATATATATATATATATATATATATATATATATATATATAAAGGTTTTTTTGCAACGAAGGAAAAAAATGAAAAAGCGACATAGCCGAGTACTTTCGGTCCTATTCGGACCCCTCAGTAAAGGGTCCGAATAGGACCGAAAGTACTCGGCTATCTCGCTTTTTCATTTTTTTCCTTCGTGGCAAAGAAAAACCTTTATTTATACATAGCATCACGTTTTATATACTTCGTGATCAAGTTATTCATATATATATATATATATATATATATATATATATATATATATATATATATAAAATAGAGAGAGAGAGAGAGAGAGAGTTTTGGACGTGAATTTTGATTTTGTTGAGCAAGTTTGAATCTCTCTTTTATAGACAGACAGACAGACAGACAGACAGAGAGAGAGTCTCAGCCTTCCCCAACAAATATACATAGTTCAGATTTACAATTTTTTTCGTCTCTCTCTCTCTCTCTCTCTCTCTCTCTCTCTCTCTCTCTCCTGTAAAACAGCCATAGGTCACTCTAAGACAGTGGTCTTCAAACTGTGGGCCATGGCTCACCAGTGGACCATGGGTTGATTATCAGGTGGGCTATGGACAAAAAAATAATGTAGAATTTAAAGTTAAATAAACAATATATAAAAATAAGAATAAAAGAAATTTTCTTTTATCCGGACCAATAATTATAGATAAACAGTACGTGTAAAAATATGGAAATAAATATATTTTCTTTTTCTTATTCTATCCCAGTAATTGTTCACTAGTCAAATTTTAGATCATAAAAATGGTCATGAAATGATTCTGAGAATATTTGCATATTGAATTTATGAAAATCTATATTTTGAATTTATGATAATAACGTGTAATAAAATTCCAGTTCCAGGAACTACGTTTTGTAATTTGAACTTATCAATTTCTATTTTAAATCTGAAGTAGTGGACCATGGGTATTTTGAGATATCTAAAGTAGGCCATGACCTCAAAAAGTTTGAAGACCATAGCACCTCTTGTATATACACATATCAACGCTAGGTGCTACGGTCAGAACGCGGAAAGGTGACCACACGAATATTCATATGGCCATTGCTTTACTCATACTCCCGACGTATTGGAACTGACATCTGAGAACTCTCTCTCTCAAGAGGAGAGAGTTCTCCACCTGTAAAAACTCTACAGAAAAACTCCAGAACAACGAAAGGGTGGAAACTGTGTAAGTGCCCCCAGCTGACAAAAAAAAAAGTCTCTCTCTCTCTCTCTCTCTCTCTCTCTCTCTCTCTCTCTCTCTCTCTCTCTCTCTCAGAGCAGTGTAATCCAGTCAGTCGAGAGTTGACCAAGAGCACAGGCGCTGCGGGAAATAATCTCAATAAGTTCCGTTAACTAACTTCAAAGTTCTTTTGCGCTTTCTCTACAAGTGAACAGAACGAAAGTTTTCCTTTACGAATTACTACAAATGAAGGCGAGATCGTTATACGTTCATTTTCTATTTCATGATTTGTGATCAAAGAAATTTATCTGAGAGGAGTCCAAAAAGGTGTTGCATTTTTGTCAGTGGAAGTGACGTCATCGTTCATGTGTGACCAGTGACCACCCACCACCAGGTGTAGGATAATTGACTGGTTGCTATCTATATCTTCATGCTGGCGTTGCAGTAACACGAAGGCTTTTACGGTAAGAAAATGCTGAGACAGTCTCTCTCTCTCTCTCTCTCTCTCTCGTAAGTAGCCATCTTGCTTGGTGAGTCGTACCCGCGTGAAGTCAGATTAATCAACAGATATCACAAGTTTAACATACGACTAGAATTTGAGAAATATCTAGAAGTGTTCGTGAACTATCGGTGATAAGATTAGTGTGAAAATAGTAGGATAAAGCGTCTTCTAAGTTAGTTTATCAAGTGTAATACTATAAATCAGAACAAGATGGCAGTAAGTTCCAACTGCGGGAAGAGGTGGCGTAATTTGGCGTGTCTAGCAGATTCGCAATACGATGAGGTAGCAGGAAGGGAACTGGCATTTCTCATCTATGAAATCAGCAACAGTCCTAACCAAAAAGATACAAAAGCATTCATAGATATATTAGAAGGATATAATCCTTCAAACTGGTTATATACCGTAAATGAGACTAATTATTACCTATATTTACAGTAAAAATTAATGCTTGAATTGAATCAAATCAATCAAACTAATCAAGAGAAACTTAAGATATTATTAAGAGCACAAGATGGCAACTGTATACCAAAGTGGGCGGGGTGAAGCAGTACCATGGAAAGGTTCCGTTAGAATTTCTCCAATTCCATGCAATCAAATGTTAATTTATCGTGGAAACTGTTCGAACCAATATCTGTCGATTTAGTTTTGCTTTCATCTTGATAAATTATAGAACGGTTTTGTCAATTTTGTTCAATCTGTCATTAGCAAGCTATTATATATCATTTTAAACCTAACGTATTTAATACAAGTCGCTTTTTCGTGATGTAGACTAAGACATTTTAACACGATATATATATATATATTATATATATATATCTATATATATATATATATATATATATACATACATACACTTATTTTCATGGCATTGACCTTTACCTCCTGTCGCCAGTTTGATGAAACCCAACCAGTCTTTCATTACTTCGGTTTATTATCTTCCTTCCTGAATAATTTTTGTGACTGTCTCTTGCACCAGAAGCCTCAGTTCTGTTGCAAATTATACTAATGCTTCGTAGGAAGGTTGTGCTTTCAGTGCAACTCATGCTGGGCACTGTAGGCATGTCTAGAGGGTGTTTGCAGCGTCTCTTCAGGCCCTAGACATAATGCAACTGCTTTTTTTTTTCCAGTCTACTAATCTCCAGTACCTAGGTCTAACTATGACTTCTTAGCGCAATTGTGGGGGTTTCTCCCATTTCCTTCTTTTAGATCCTTGAATTCCACTTCATTTTCTCTATTTTCTGTATCTTTATCTTGCTGTTTAATCACTCCAACTCCCCCTTTCCCACCAACTTAAGTGGTGATAGTTTCCCTAAGTTCTTGGCTTGCTTATAGGCCTAAACCTCACATACCAAACCACTCAAAAAACTCACTTTTTCAGATGAAGACGTCGATACCTGTCATCCTGGTGTGCCTTCTTCTGTCGATTGGGGAAACTTCCTCCAGATCTACATCTCGAGATGGGGGAGGAGGACCTTATAGAGTGCTTGTCCTGGGGCCCATAGGGAGTCGAAGCCTCTACCACCTGACGAAGTCCCTCTCAGAAGCCCTCGGAGATGCCGGGCATTCAGTGACGCTCGTGTCAACTTTCGGTCCTTCTTCTACGTGAGTGCGAAGGGCTGAGACTGCTATGATTACAGAAAACTATTGTGCCGGCTTTGCCTGTCCGTCCGCCCTCAGATCTTAGAAACTACTGAGGCTAGAGGGCTGCAAATTTGTATGTTGATCATCCATCCTCCAGTCATCAAACGTACCAAATTCCAGCCTTCTAGTCTCGGTAGTTTCATGGGGCGCGGCTAAGTGTTTTATGGGCCGTGGCTGAGGCCACCACCTGTTTATAGAAGTGTTCAAGCAACTATTATTCAGAAGATAAACCTATTCATATGGAACATGCCCGCCATTGGGCCATCATAACTTCGTAACATTCAAAATCTATATAGGTAAACTTCTGATTCATAGTTCTATCAATGGTCTTCGTACGATGCTGTAGGCATAAAGGATATATATATATATATATATATATATATATATATATATATATATATATATATATATATATATATATATATAGCCATAATTTGGTTATATGACTCACACAAATCTCTAGAGAATTATGTGAGTCATATAACCAAATTATGGCTCTATATATATCTATACCCTATGGTATATTATATATATACATATATATATATATATATATAGATATTTATAATAACTATATTATATATATATATATATATATAGTATAGTATATATCGAGCTACAATGTACTTTAATATTTAATTCGCTCTACCTCGGAATTAATATATTTTCATATATGCTTAACCGAAGGGGAATTTTTTCTCGATAATAGACTTGCCTGGACCAGGGCGCGAACCCATGGATCCTTTCAAATCCAGAACGTCAGTGAAGCTTTTACCTACTACATTGTAGCTCGATATATGTATATGAATCACGGAAATGTGATATGACTTATATATATATATATATATATATATATATATATATATATATATATATATATATATATATATATATATATATATATACGTATATATATATATATATATATATATATATATATATATATATATATATATATATGCCATAATTTGGTTATATGACTCACGCAATTCTCTATTATTACCATTCATCATTTCCAGACATCCCAACGTCACAGAAACGCCCACAGGGGCTTCCACAGAAGATCTGGAAGGCTTTAACGCCTTCAAAAGCCGAGACACTTTTAGCATCTTCACCTGGCACACAGACGTCACCAGGAGGATTGGGCAGGCGATGTGGCAGAACAAAGACGTCCTGAACCTTTGGGAACGCCGGAGGGACTTCGACTCCATCGTCATCATCAGCTACGGGAACGAGATAGCGGTGCCGTTCCTTCTCAACTTCGAGGGAGCTTACGTCAACCTTTGTACTCCCGGCGTGGAGCTCTTCACGATCTCGCAGCACGGGAACTGGCTTCCTTTGTCCACGACGCCGTCGATCCTGCTGCCCCTGGACGAGAACATGAGTTTCTACGAGAGACTGGTGAACCCCTGGGTGACGTGGGTCTCCTACTTGTTCTACGTTTACAAATCGCTCCCTATCGCGGGGGAAGTCCTAGAGGAGTTCTTCCCTCAGATGCCGTCCATACCCCAACTCTACGAAAGCAGCCGTTTGACCCTCGTCAACGGGCACTTCGCACTGGATGGGCCCATGCCCTTACTGCCAACTCAGGTGGAAATTGGAACCATCAATGCTATGCCTCCGAAGCCATTGCCAAAGGTTTGTTTGTGTGGCTCGGTCTTTATGTCATTTTGTTAGACCCAGTACATGTCTTTATTGCCATCTGGTGACCATTAGTGGCTAGGCTTCTAAAAGTCATTTCAGAAAGCTTCCTGTTACAAATTGTTTTATGTCATTTTCTTATAAAGGAGCTTTGGTTTGGCAACTAGCCTAAATGTCATTGTTCAGAGACTTGTAACAGAGTTTAGGACTCTGGTCTGAGGTACTTTTAGTGGCAAAGGTGGTTCATGAACTAACAACACGAGTAATCAACCAGAAAAGTTTCCTGACAGCAATAGATCCAAATATTGGTTTTGGCAGAAGTTCTGAAAGGGATAAAAGGCCTAACTTGTACATATAGAATGATCCTAACAATAAGAGATAACCTGAAAAAGTGACTTCAAGAAATGAAAACACAAGAGGCCCTCATGCTGAATGAACTTTAAGTGTCTGCCTTTAATTCCTTGCAGGACCTCGAGGAATTTGTAGAATCCTCTGGTGATGCAGGCGTTGTATACTTCAGCCTCGGCAGCATCGTTAAAGCCACGGACATACCTGCTAAGTATAAGGTTACTAGCAAGCTAGTTTGTCTGGATAATTTAGAGGAGCGGGTCTTGTGTTTGATATGCACCAGTATCTCACTAATGTAAAGTGTTCCAGATTTCATCATTGAAAAGAAAATAAATCTCAAATAAACTGTGATTTAGGACTATCCCACAGAGGCAGTTTTTCGGCACATTTTAGCCTGTTGCCACCCAATCCTAGCTTTTTCTGTTCTAGCACCAACTTGAATTCATTCGTGTTCATAAAAGCTGTATCATAGCCTTAATTTCACCACCAAAATATGATCACTGGAGGTATATTATCCAAAATGTTTTTGAAAAGGACAAGAAGTAGCTCAAAGAAGACAGCAGTTGTGTCCATAGGACATGCTGTTCAGAGTGTTTCAGTTTCTTTGATCTTTTCCTTTTCCACAGGTAATGTTCTTGGAGGCGTTCAGTCGCATCCCCCAAAAGGTCATCTGGAAATACGAAGGGGACGATTTGGACCTCCCTCCCAACATCATCACCAGGAGCTGGTTGCCTCAGCAGGACATTCTTGGTAAGGAATGCAGTCCGTCTCCCCCAACTCATACTTTATCCAGTGGCTTTCAGGCCTCGATGTGACTCACCAAGTAGATAAGATTTTCTGTAAGATTCGGCAACGTTACAGTTCTTTCTACAGTCCTTTCTAGAAAGCAAGGGTATTAACCCCGATTTACTACTTTTATCCAGACTTTGAAGCCTCCTAAAGATGGCCCACACATCTTTGTCTAACATCCCCACTATTGACTCAGTTTATTGGTTTTCAAGGCCTTTTTCTGACCCATTGCATCTTCTACCACTGGAACAACTATTGGTTTTCAAGGTTTGTCACCCATTGCAGCTTCCACCACAGGAAGAACTTCTGGCATTCCTTACCGGTCGACCATCTGATGACTGATATCTCTCTGTACTATATTATCTCTGTACTATATCTCTGACATGTTATTGCTATTACCTAATAAGGTAGATCCTCAATTCTTTCATCCTATTCACCTAAAAACACTGACCAAAAGCCTTACCTTTAAGTTGTACTTGGAGAGTGAATGCACAGGATACTGAAGACCTAATGGCTGAGTTGAGATGGTACAGAATAGAGCGGCCTCAAGGTCTAAGTGACAATTTCGTTTGACTTATTTTCCCTCCTCTCAGGACACCCAAAAACCAGACTCTTCATATCCCACTGTGGGAACCTCGGGACACAGGAGGCCAAGTACCACGGGGTCCCAGTCCTGGCCGTTCCCGTGGGATTCGACCAGCCCAGAAACGCAGCCCGCCTGGCTAGGAAAGGGTTTGGGCTAGTGTTGAACTGGGAGGAAATGACCACTGGGACGATAGTGGAGGCCATCCAAACTATTTTACAGGATCCAACGTGAGTATTTCATTGTCCTTCACCTTATTGTGGTAAAGACTTGTTTTTTTAATAATATTATTATCCTTGACTTATTTTGTTTGGATATTCATAGCTTGGTTGTGTTCAACTGGTATGCATACCTTTTGACTGATCTACTTACCATGGCAACAGGCTTATTATTATTATTATTATTATTATTATTATTATTTTATTATTATTACAAAATGCTGTTTAGATTCTTGTCTATGATGGCAGGAGAAATGACTAAGTAAGAGAGAGAGAGAGAGAGAGAGAGAGAGAGAGGGTGAGGGGAGAGACATTGTGTTTACAGGACTATGATTAGCCCTTGAATGGTCATGCATTGCCAGTCATTGAATGATAATACATTACCTTTAAAAGCACTAATTTAAATTAACTGTCGGATTGACAAGGGTATGGGAAAAAGGTTGAGTCTGTATATATGCTCTACTAGCCCCAGCCACACCCACCAAGTTAGATAAATGACTGGGAAGAAAGAAAAATGTCATTCTTCATGATAAAATACCACTAACTTACTCTGTTGGCCTTCCAAGACTCATTTCAACGGTCCTCCACTCCCAGAGGACCCACAAAGGTTAGTTATACATGTAAATACTGACTTTTACGATGAGTTTGACATTCTCCTTTCTTCTCAGTCACCTGGTATAGTGGTTAGTGTCTTAGTATACCACTCAGATGTTGCAGGTTTGCGTCTGTGTCGTGATCAGTTGCTGCTGCATTGTGGAGTCTTCAGCGGTGGGAGGTTGAAAGCAGCATTCTTTGAAAGCTTGAATTTCAAGTCAGTGGCCCCTTTGGTGTTCTTATTCCGTGTGAATAGGTTTCATCTGCTGAAATAATAATAATAATAATAATAATAATAATAATAATAATAATAATAATAATAATAATACTGTTAAAAAGGATGGCAGAATTAAGCGAGTTGATTTTATATATTGTTTTTTCTATTTTCCTTACAATTCGCTTCTCAGGCTCAGCGATGTTTCTGAGTAACTGGTCAATATTCATATTGGGAATTTTCAAAAATTGTAAATGCTGAAGGAATCTTTTATTAGAACAGGATATCAGGTCCAGGTCAAGCAGGGGTCGTCGTCAGTGCCGGTATTATTCCGTAAGCGTAGTTCAGTTCGGGCCAGGGTCGTCTTTGGATTAAGGGCTGGTGTTGGTGCTGGTATAGCTGGTATAACGTGACGTTTCGACCTTCTCGTAGGTCATCTTCGGACGAGTCGATTGAAGAGACTGTAGCAAGGAAGTTTGCGGAACGGTATTTATAGCGGCACGGGCCTAGAATTGCATTCGTATTGGTCGGGCCGGTCTTGGGCGAAGCCGTGGATCTCGCCTCGAAGGTCTCGGGGATTCTCTTGTGCGAGCGCCACAGTGGTGTGCCTGGGGATGAACGTCAGGAATTCCGTCTGTAGCAGGAATCGTATCATCCTGTGGGGGCTCCTGATTATCTGGCATTGTCGGGGGGTCGCTCGCTGCTCTCCGGGCGGCGGTGGGAAGGAGAAACGTTTCTTGAGTTATATTTAAGTTTGGTTTCTCCTTACCTATATGAAGGGCTTCTAGGAGGCGCAGACGTCGGGGATCTGTTGTCTGATCTATTATTATGATATTAGGGATAATATCATTTCTTTTTATCCGTTTGTTGTGAGCAGTCCTGGCGTGGTTGAATATGGCTCCTTCTTGGGCGTGGCAGGAGATTCGCTTGGAGAAACGCATGGAGGTCATACCGACGTATTTGCCGAGGCATCCTCGGACGGGGCAACTCTAGGCCCGTGCCGCTATAAATACCGTTCCGCAAACTTCCTTGCTACAGTCTCTTCAATCGACTCGTCCGAAGATGACCTACGAGAAGGTCGAAATGTCACGTAATACCAGCTATACCAGCACCAACACCAGCCCTTAATCCAAAGACGACCCTGGCCCGAACTGAACTACGCTTACGGAATAATACCGGCACTGACGACGACCCCTGCTTGACCTGGACCTGATATCCTGTTCTAATAAAAGATTCCTTCAGCATTTACAATTTTTGAAAATTCCCAATATGAATATTGACCAGTTACTCAGAAACATCGCTGAGCCTGAGAAGCGAATTGTAAGGAAAATAGAAAAAACAATATATAAAATCAACTCGCTTAATTCTGCCATCCTTTTTAACAGTATTTGCCTAAAAGAGGGTCTTCTACCAAAATAATAATAATAATAATAATAATAATAAAGAAGTCTTTTGCCATGAAAGATAAGACAACGTTACACACACACTGTGATTGTGTGGAAAGGTCAGTCAGTGATACATAGGATACATACCACTGTTATCAACAGATATGCGTCTAGGCTGAAGCAGGTGTCAGAGGCTCTCAAGGACCAGAAAGAGAGCCCGAGAGAAAGAGCCGTCTGGTGGGTGGAGTACGCAATTCGCCACAATGGCCGAAACGCTTCCCACTTGAACTACGCTGGTAGAAAGCTGCACTTCCTCCAGTACACGGGAGCAGACGTGGTGGCCTTTTGGATAACGTTTCTCTTGCTCTGGGCTGTGCTCTGTTACAGAGCCTGTCTGCGACTGCTGTGTGGTTGTTGTCGTCGTGTCGGTCGTGACAAGAGAAGCAAGAAGAAGAAACTGAATTGAAGAATGTGGCTGTTTTGCTTCTAAGCTCAAGAGGTGCCGTTCCACAGACGAGTATAACACCTCCACTGAGCGAATGAATCACTACTACTACTATTGCAACACTGCGTCTTCCCCAGTAGTGGGATTTTCAGAAGTCTGATATAATATTATATCAAATCATATATTATATTACATTATACTTTATGTATCCTATTATATTATATGTAGGTCCATGGCAACCGTTTTGACATGTGTGAAATACTTAGGGACATTCCATTTAGTAATATAAAAATCCATTTTTAACATAAGTAGCAATTAGTCGACAGTGCTGGGTTACAGAAATGGATAATATAAATAAAAAGATATACAGTGTCAAATTTATTTAATTCACCCAGATTAAGGACATTATGGCATTACATGTTTTACAGTAATACGATATATTAAGTCTTATCGTCATGGTTATCAATACATCTTTTCATTTATGCCTATTCTAATGGTTGGATTAATTGCACATGATTTTTGCAATACTTCTCTTATTTAAATCTTTATAATAAAGAATATGTCCACCTATATTGGATGGTAGTAGAAATGCAGTTTGAATTATGAAAGGAGATTTATACATATTTTAAATCATTTGGAAAAATACATGATGTATGTTAAGTATACAGAATGAGTACTAAGTACAAAATACTAAAGTAACATTGCACTCTCTCTCTCTCTCTCTCTCTCTCTCTCTCTCTCTCTCTCTCTCTCTCTCTCTCTCTCTCTCTCTCTCTCTCTCAAATATATTAAGTATTTTCTTGTTCTATATTCTCTATGCAAATCTTCATATCATGGACGTAAGGCCGACAGCCTGGCCTTTCAAAATCCAACGTTTGGAAACTTGGGAATCTCAGTGGGTCACAATAAGACACCCAAGTTTATCCTTCATGCCTTGAAACCTGAGCTACTAGAGTGAGAAACAACACAAAAAAAGCTACAACTGTTTATCACAGACATCCAACTACTGTTTTCCTCCTCTTCTTTATTTTAGTAGAAGATCTGGCTGCTACTGTTTTCCTCTAAACTACTCCTAACTCATCTTCTTCTTCTTACTTTTCCTTCTCTGAGGGCAGCACCTGCACCTTCCCGGGCAGAGGTAGTAGCAGAGTGCTATCCAGAAGTGGAGAGCCACTGCCCAGAATACTATTACGTCTGCTCCCACGTACTGCAGGAAGTGCAGTTTCCTGCCTGCGTACTCGAAGTGAGAAGCATTACGCAGGTTGTGACGGATGGCGTATTCCACCCACCAAGCGGCTCTCTCTTTCGGGCTCTCCTTTTGGTCCTTCAAGGCTTCCGACACCTGCTTCAGCTTGGCTGCATAGCTGTTGACGAATAGATAACTAGATAAATAAAGCAAACAGCCTCCTATCATTACTGTACGAAAGTTGTTCCAAATACTTTTCCCTTCTTAACTTTACAATAGCAACCCCCTTTCAATCTGACACGCTACTAGGCCTATTCTATCCCACATGCTATGTTTTCTGTTTCTTGTTGATATTCTTCCACTACCATCTAGTTTTATGACATATTGGCGGTCTCCTTTCATTTCAATGACTTTTGCAATACGATCGCAGGCCTTAGAGACAACATTTTGCACTGCTACTATGGTGCCCGTTTGCAGGGGGCGGAGTCTCTTTGCACTCGAATCATGATGGAACTTGACATTTCTCAAGTGTCTACCCATCTTCTCCTCTCTCTCTATCATAATGTCTGCCCACTGCTCTGTTATCTTATGATAGCTTTTAATCATGGGGACTGAGTCTCTGAGTTGTCGTCCCATCGCTAATTGTGCCAGCAATTTATCGATGTCCCTTAGGCGCGTATTTCTATATTGCAAAATGGCTCTGGCAAAACTATCTGAGTCGAGGCTTCTGTCGCTTCCTGTGTTATCTTGAATGGTTCTTTTTGCTGTACATACTGCTGCCTCTGCCCTCCCATTGGATTGGGGGTAATGGGCTGAGGATATTCTCATACTAAGCCCCCATTTCTGTGGGAAGCTAGCCATTTCAGTGCTTACCAAATTGATGCCACCATCGAGGGAGATTTCTTCCGGGGCACCCCACTGGATGAAGTATCCTTGGAAGAGTGGGATCAGCTTGGCAGAAGTAGCACCACTTGGATTAAAGGCAATTTCCAGCCAACCATTAAGCCTAACTGCATATGCCAGATATTGTTTTTCACATATTTGAAACATATCCGTGACTGTCTGTTGAAAAGGATATTCAGGGGGTGGGGTAGGCAATAGTGGTTCCTTTTGTTGGGATGGCGCGATGACGTCACATGTTCTGCACTGTATCCTCTTGAGGTTCAATTGACCCTCCATCACAGGCCAATACACAGCCTGTCATGCCCTACGAATCATTGAATCAGAACTTTGGTGGCCTGAGTGTAGGTTAGAGACAACTCGGTCTCGTGGTAACACAGGTATCACTAGAAGTATATGCCCTTCATCATATGAATACACCACCAGTTCGTCCACGATGCCAAGTCGGTCCTGTACGTTAAAATATGGCTTTATGCTGGAGTCAACTAAATTTCTTGATAACGGCCAACAACCTGCAGCTACCATACTCTTTAGCAGCTGATATTCCACATCGCCTTAAGCAGCTTCTTTTACAGAATTCCAGTAGAGGGTTATGACGTCATCACTTAGCGACGTGATCAATGCTGCAATGCACAGACTCTCAACCTCCTCCCCCATCTCACTGTCACTCTCATTTATTGGGGTCCTCATTACTGAGTATCTTGAAAGAGTATCGACTGCTGAGTTTTTCTTCCAAGGAATGTATTTCACTGTGAACTGTATTGTAATGTTTTTCCTTTAACCAAAGCAAACGAGGATTCACAATATCTTTCAATTCTCTATCACCAAACACTTTGACCAGCAGATGGTGGTCAGTAACAAGGATAACATTGGGACATCCCAGTAGGAATAATCTAGTTTTCTGAAAGCACCAAACCACGGCAGCAGCCTCTCCTTCAACAACTGCATAATTGACTTCTGCCGAGGTTAAATGTCTACTTCCACAGAGGGCAAGCTTCCATCCCCCTTTGCAAGAAAATGGGACTTTATCCTCTTCGTAACTCAATGTTGTTGTAACACCAGAAATCCCATCCCATCACGCGACCAGTCAGTGATTACCGCAGTTCGCCTAGGTTTATCATAATAGGCCAATCCATCCCCAATCAAATTGCATAAAATTTCTTTAGTCTTTTCGAATGCATCCTGAAACATTTCATCCCAGTATACCTTTTGATTGGTAGACTATTTTAGTAGGTCTCGAAAGGGTTCCATTAGTTGAGAGGTAGCAATAAATGGTGCCAATTGGTTTATGAGGCCAAACCAAGACCATATGTCAGTGATGGTTGGTTGATTTGGCATTGGGAAGCTCTTGATTGCAGACAACTTTTCCTCACCTGGCTTGAAATTGTCCCAACCTAATTCATAGACTACAAAGTCTACCTCGCGTTGTCAAAATTGAAATTTATCAGGATTGAGAATAACTCCGATCTCTTCACATACTTGTAAAAAACTTATTGTGTAATAAAACGCTCCTTCCACAGTATCATCATATAGGAGAACATCATCGACACATTTAGATTTTCTCGGAATGTCTGCTATTACATCATCAAAGTGCTTTGAGTATACATCCGAGGCAGAGACATGTCACATTGGGGTCCTACAATACTGGTACCTACCCCATGAGAATATGAAAGTAGTCAGGTGCTGACTCTCCTTATCTAATTCCACTTGATGGAACCAGAATAGGCAGTTTTGTATGAATGCACGGGTACACTGGATGCCATGTCGAATGGGGCAAAAGTGTGATGAGTTTCTCTTTTACAATATTTGTTTAGCTATTGGTAATCCACTCTTCTTCTTGGGTTTCCATTCCTTTTAGCTACTACTACCATTCGCGCACACCAATCGGTTGCAGTTCCTGTAGGAACAGGGTGGATTATTCCCAGTTTTACATCATCGTCCAGCTTTTTTTTTATCTCTTGCTCCAAATGCTTGGGAATTGGAATCGGTGTATGGCATGCGTATGGGACTGCATCAGGGAGAAAGTGGATATGGTGTGGCTTTCCCTTCATTACCGGTAATGGATTCCATTCTAATATTGAATACCATGCCAGAGAAACGCTCCAAAATCCACCTTTTGAGCTTAGGTACATTGGCCTCCTGAGGGGAGAACGGCACCTCTATGACATCATGGGTGGTGCTCCCATCACTGGTGACGTCATTGGCATCCACACTATTGGGCCGTTCCCTACCAATATTATTGACTGAAATTCCATCTACCTTAACATGATGGGGAAAGTTTGCATCCACTAATCCTAAACACTTACATACATTTATAGATAGGTATCGCCTAGAGACACCGCACACTACTAACACCTCTATGTTTAGAGCATTATTTCTACCCAATGTTATTGTACAACGTACACTACCCAGTACTCTCATGGGTTTTTCAGCAGCATGATTAACTTTGGCGTTCAAACGACACAGCTGTTTCACGTTCAGTCCTAATTGATGCAAAACCTTTTCCCCATAATACAAACTTCAGCCCCAGTATCAGCAATAGCATCGATAAATGCTTCATACATTGGTACATCACGTCTCATTTTATGTTCAACTTTTATGCGCACATGCGGTAACTTTCCCGCCAATGCTGTCACCTGCTGGACCCCACAGTGCTGCACTAACGTGCATGCCGTCACCGACATGGTTTCGTCATCATGATCAACTTCAATGCCTGCTGCCTTGTTATTCGCACGTTTTTATCTGCGATATCTAGCTAAATGACCCTTTACACCACACTTGTGGCAACACACTTCACTTGCATAGCAGCTAGATTTATTTTTCTCATGAATGCGCCCACAATTATCACATCTTTTACCTGACATGAGTAGCTTACTATCCTTTTGTCGGTGAAGGTTCGATTTTACTGCCGCAACATCATTATGTTCTGTTTCATTATTATTATAGGGCAGCAATTCTTTCCCTACCTTGGCAGTAATGAGTCTGGTTAATTTTGCTGGCCCACTATCCCTTTCAGCTGCCTTATATATTTCACACTTCTGTAATATTTTGGCGACACTGTTATATTTTTTGTAGTCTCGGAGTATTTCTTGTTTCAATCCACAGTTATTCAAACCAATGGCTAACCTGTGAGTCAGCATATAGTCAAGCATGTCACTTTGGCACCGAGGGCAGCAGAAAGCACAATCTAAAGCCAATTCCTGACACCGATGTACATATGTCTTTACGGGTTCCATAGGCCCTTGCTGTGCGCTAAAAAATTTATCTCGCAGAATTGCACGGTTCACAGACTTTTGAGTTACTTCTTGGACGGCATCTAATGCCTGATGTAGAGAAAAGGCTTTCCATTCATCAGACATGTAACAGGCATCCAATGCCCTTTACAACTGATCATTGCAGTTCAAACGAATGCTTAGCACAGCATCTTCAGTAGAAACCCTGCCAATTTGGAACCAATCTGTCATAGACCTATGCCACTTCCTAAATGCTCCTTGTGACATTTTGTACAAACATTTGTCGGGCATAATTGCTCTCATAGCTGAGGGGGCATCACTGCTTTGTCACTGCTGCAAGAAAAAGTTTGCCATGGCACTCAGAAGGTCCTCATTCCCACCATTGGTGCGGCTAAGTGCTGCCCGTCAAAGGCCCCCTCTTCTTGGTGTTGTTGAATATCTTGCACCCGACATCTTGAAGGCTTCCCAGGTCCTTCCTTATATCACTGCACCATGTAAGCAGGTTAGGTATACTCAAGCAAGAGCAATATGCAATAGCTGTATATTCACATAATCCAATACATGATGGGCAGCAGTGCACGTGACAATATTGAGGTCACACTTACTCCAGCGAGACTGCCCCAGACTCAATTTCTCCCGCCTTAAACACATATTGGCAGGAATACAAGTACCTTTCATATGCATCATATAGAAACATCCTACACAAACACAATCACATGTGGTCTAGTGGTCGAGTCAGTCAAGTCAAGTTAACTTTACAACAGCACCCCTCTTTCAATCTGACACGCTACTAAGGCTATTCTATCTCACATGCGAAGGAGATGGGATTCTAGTGACCTCATAACGTGAACCAAAGATTCAAAGACATTCACATGGTCTAGTGGTCGCGTCAGTCAAGATTAACAAATTACTTACGATGGATTGTGCAGGAGAGTCTGGATAGCCTCCAATATACTTTCAGTGGTCATGTCCTCCCAGTTGACCACCAGCCCAAAGCCCTTGCTGGCCATGCGAGCCGCATTTCTGTGCTGGTCGAAGCTCACTGGAACGGCAAGGACTGGACGCCGTGATACTTGGCTTCCTGTGTCCCTAGGTTCCCACAGTGGGATATGAAGAGCTTGGTTTTCGGGTGACCTGGAGAGGTTTTGACAGTGAAATTCAGTGTTATTCTTTTGCTAGTAAAGACGCCACAAAGAGTCACTTTCCAGAGAGATATTTGTATGTTATATAGTTAAGTACAGTATGGTATAAGGCAGGGGTTCTTAACGGGATATCCTGAGAACCAAATGCTTGGGGTATGGGACTTGATCTCTGGATATTTGTATCTTAATTGATTTTAATGTGTCAATATATACATGGGTACATTTTGTAAGTGAATAACTATATCAAACTATAAACGCTTTTGATGTTCTTGCATGTTCTGTTCATAATTAAAGCATGTATTAAACTATGTTTATTAAGCTATATTGTCAACACATATTACTTAATGGACTTGACCAAAGGGTGTATGGAACCTTATTCGGCAATACATTGGAGGTCTGGAGTCATCAAAAGGTTAAGAACCTCTGATCTGATGTCAATACAGTAGTGTACGTTTTTATCATCCTAAAACACAATACACTATACATACAGTATTGTATTTTATAGAGTACTTCATTAATATAAATGGTACAAAAAAAATTGAGCTTACAGGTGGCACAAGGGAGAGTGCTCTCAATACAATTTTAATATGCGATCCCATTTGTTTGCATCACTGAATGTTCGTAAGTAGGTCGGTGTTTGTGAGGTTCCCTTATCTTGATACAGCTCATGCATACTGCTCAAAGGTACAGATCTGCTTGATGTCCAGCAATGTCAAGAACATGATCGTGATAGAAATGTTTTTGTAAACAATTTTCTGCAGCATTAAAATTTACAACTTATAATTTGTACAGTTACCAGTGTTCATGGGAATTCCCAACAATTCTTTAGTAACTTTGCTTGTATAGAGTTCATAGGACAGTAATTTGTCTCTACCAGTGCTCTAAATACCTATCGACATTCATAGAACCTATTGGAAGACTGAAGGCCACCAGAGTGAGTAAGAGTTGTGTGAGAGAAACAGAACTGTGTCCCTTACCAAGAATGTCCTGCTGTGGCAACCAGCTCCTGGTGATGACGTTGGGAGGGAGGTCCAAGTCGTCCCCTTCGTATTTCCAAATGACCTTTTGGGGCACACGACGAAACGTCTCCAAGAACATCAGCTGTGGAAGGATGGAGCATTAGGAATACTCTGAACACGAACTGAATCTGTCCACCCTAAGCTTTTCTAGACACATGTTCTTTGGTATAGCTTATACGAGTGCAGTTCAGGGATGCCATTTTTGCGGGCTGGGGTAGGCTCTTCCCCTCTCAAGACACTGATGGCCCTGCCAAGGCTTGTTTTACCTCTCTAGCCTTTGAAATAACAATAATAATAACAGTAAACTTTTCACTCCAGTGAACTCAATACAGCTCTAATGTGGCTTCAAAATGCTAAAAAAGAAATGTACACAAATTTACAAAAATTTCTCGGGGGTCCTTGCAGCGGGGCCCCTAGCCCCAGCTGCTCAGGCTTGCTTCGCTCGCCACCTCACCCATACCATAAATTCTAAACCTTTGCCCCCCTTCACATCCCATCCCCCGAGAGAAATCTGAAATGACACCACTGGTGCAGTTACGCTAAGTGTCAAACATAAAAGCAGGAGAGTTCGAGCTAATTTATGCTTTTCATACGTATTATCATAAATCTTTCATCTTAAATTTACAACAATTCCTAGTTTCAGAATAAAATTAGGCAAACCTTTTTTTTTTTTTTAGGCTGTCTTTGCAATAAGTGCACCTGAATACAGAAACCTAACCTTATTCTGAAGGGGTATGTCCTTGGCTTTAGCAATGCTGCCTAGACTGAAGTACAGGATACCCTGTTCGCCTGAGGAGTTTGCAAATTCTTCCAGGTCCTGCAACAGATCAGAGGTTTATGTTACCTATAAAAGTTGAGCATTTTATGTTAATCTAAACATCTCTGTAACCAGCAATGGAGTGTAAGGTTTAAAGAAGACACCACTAGGTAGACCCAGGTGTCTGAAAGACAGCTTATTGAAGTGTCTATACATAACAGGAAGAAAAATTAATTACTTGCTGTCATTCCAAAATCTATGTAAAGTAAAAGCAATCTGCTAAGAAAACTTGAATGAGTTACATGCTAAAAATATAGATTTTCTTCTGTAGGGAAACTTTACCAGAACTATTTTTTTAAAGAAAATAAAATTGATACACAGAAACATTTCACCCTAGGAAGGCATGCAAAAAGTTTCCCATATGGGGAAAAAATGTTCGCCTTCTCACATTAGGCAACGGCTTCGGTGGCCTAGCATTTATAGTTCCAATTTCCACCTGAGTGGGCAGCAGAGGGACAGGCCCATCCAGGGCAAAATGTCCATTAATTAGAGTCAAGTGGCTGCTGTCATAGAGCTCGGGTATAGATGGCATCTGAGGGAAGAACTCCTCCACAATGCTCCTGATGATCGGCAGGGTTGTGCGCATGTAGAGCTCGTAGGTGGCCCACGCCACCCAAGGATTCACTAGCCTCTCCCAGAAGGTCATGTGCTCGTCGAAGGACAGCAGGATTGAGGGCGTGACGGACAGGGGGAGCCAGTTCCCCTGCCTGGCAATAGTGAAGATCTCCACGCCGGGCGTGCACAAGTCGACGTAGACGCCCTCGAAGTCCAGCAGGAAGGGGAGGGCTATCTCATTGACGTAGCTGATGATGACGATGGCGTCGAACTCTCTTCTTCTTTCCCAGAGCTTCCGGATGTCCGCGTTCCGCCACATCGTTCTTCCGACGTTGGTGGTGACATTCACGATCCAGTTGAAGATGCTGAACATTCCCCGGTACTCGAAGATGTTGAAGCCCTCCAGATACTCGATGGGCGCTCCCGTTGGGGTTTCTGTGACGTTCGGATGGCTGGGAAGGAAAGTGAATTGGTTCTTTGAGACGTAATGACGGCTGGAACACAAGATCAACTTTATCATTTGTTATTTATTTACTGGTTCTTTGACGACTTGTTCTTTCACGAGTTTCCGACCTGGCATATCCTGATCTGCAGAAGCTTGTTGAACAAAGTTAATAGCCCCTGAAGGCTTGTTCCACGTGTCAGAACTGCACATTTTGAACGATAATCATAAAAATACTAATGGCTGACTAATTCCAGCTGTTATAACCTGCAATTCGTTGCTGTAACAGGTACTGAAGACTGATGGATTAATCAACTCACAGACAAGAAGACGAGTTGACTGATTTCTGTACCAAGGTAAACATACGAGTACTCTACCTCCCGTAAACACAACAAGTAAAAAATGCGCCAATGAGTTTTCTATACAGCAGATAATGCTGTATGTGCTGCTGCCAGGTGGTGGACTGTTTTGTAGTGTTGCCAGACGCACGATTATGTCTAACTTTAACTTTAAATAAGATGGGAACTACTGAGACTAAAGGGTTGCAATTTAGTATGTTTGATGATTGGAGGGTGGACGATCAACATAATGATTTGCAGCCCTCTAGCCTTTGTATTTTTTAAGATCTGAGGGCGGACAGAATAATGCAGACAGACAGACAAAGTATCTCAATAGTTTGCTTTCATAAAAAAATAAATAAATAAATAAAAATCAACCTGTGATAATTAAAGGAAGAAAATGTGGAACCAAAAAGCCCAGGCACTAGGACCTATGAGGTCATTCAGCGCTGAAACAGAATTTAACAGTAGAAGGTTTGAAAGGCGTAACCGGAGGAAAACCTTGACGCAGTTGCACTATGAAGCAATTGTGAGGAGATGGCTGAGAAAAATAAGTTGGAAGAAAGTGAATATGAAAGGAGATACAGTAAAAGGAATGAAAGGGGTTGCAGCTAGGGGCCGAAGGAATGCTGCAAAGAACGTTCAGTAATGCCTACGGTGCACCACATGAGGTATACTGAAGGAACCACTTCCCTACGGGACTGAATGTTTCTAGGCTCAAGAACCTTGCAAAAATTCAGAGCGGTTTTAGATATCATTGGCAAGGCGGACCCTACGGATGCTGCCTTCTCAGCTGTTTGTGTGTGTATGTGTGTGTTTGTTTACATTCTAACCAAAGCCTAATCACGCAGGACTGAGGGCCATCATGGTACTCACGTGGATGAGGGTTCAAAAGTAGACACGAGCATGACGGTGTGCCCAGCGTCGCCAAGGGCTTCCGAGAGGGACTTCGTCAGGTAGTAGAGGCTCCTACTCCCGATGGGACCCAACACCAGCACCTTGTAGGAGGGATCTGCCCTTGGGGATTCTGAGGAAGCTCCTGCAGCAGTGGACAGATGGGCCGCCACCAGAGCCACTGGGAGCCAGAGCGTATTCATCTCTGAAAGATTGATTGTCAAGTAGTTTTATATGTATGTGTCTGGAGTTCACTTTCTGCCTCTGTTTTCCCAGTTCATGGAAACCTGTATGTATGTATGTATGTATGCATATATATATATATATATATATATATATATATATATATATATATATATATATATGTGTGTGTGTGTGTGTGTGTGTGTGTGTGTGTGTGTGTGTGTGTGTAACTGAATCACGAATGTTTGGAATGTGATAAATCCATAAATAAAGGTATAAGTCACGAAGGAAAAATAAACAACGGAATTTCTTCAAGATCTTACGACGTTCAACGTCCTTTACTCAGCAGATAAACTGACTTACGTGAGGAATTGACAGTACAGGAAAGCTCGTATAACTGACAGATAGGGATTATAAGGAGTTTAGTATCTAGAATCCGGCACACCTGGAGAAAGATTAACCTTTCCAAACAAGCATAAACATGGGTACAATTTAAAAAAACAAAAAGATTAAGTCAATCTGCTCAGACACAAGGACAAGACAATTAAAGGATAATATAGGGTGACAGCTATTCAGAACTTTGGTAAACAAAAACTTATACACAATACATATTAAACATACATATACAACGAAGATATCTCTAAGGCAACTAATTTGTATTTAAGTCTGTAATTATATCTTTGAGATTATTCTTAAACATGTTACAAATACAAGAGTCTAAATGAAAACAGGCCATGACTAATATTATTACAATGTGAAGTAAGTTGTATCATAGCAGATTCTAAAAGATTTCGTGATAAGACATCTTTTGACCTTGCAATTACTGAACTACCAATCCAATTTATTCGGTGGTTGTTTTCACTTAAATGAATGAATTCTGCATTAGATGTTTGCCCAGTTTATACAGAATATATATGCTGGTTTAATCTTACTTCTAAGCCCTTGCTCGACTGTCCGAGATAAAAAGAGGAGCTGTCCATACATGGAATTTTATATATTATGTTGTTGCTTTCCCTGGGGCCATTTTTTATTAACATTCCTTTTAGTGTGTTATTATAGGAAAAAATAAGGTTGACCTTAAAGGCTTTTAACAATGATTTAATGTTTCAAATCTGTTAAAATAAGGTAAACTAAGAATGTTCTTAGAATTTTCTTTCTCCATGTTATTTACACTATAAAACTTTTTGTGGGCTTTATTATAACAAATATCTAATATATGTGAAGGATAACATAAATCTTTCCCTATTTTTCTTATGTATTCAATTTCTTGTTCCAAATATTGGGGACTGACAATGCGCAATGCTCGTAAAAACATAGAAGAAAAAATTGATATTTTGATGTTAAGATGGTGGCCTGAATAGAAATGAACATAAGTTAAGTTGTTGGTTGGTTTTCTATAAATGCTGAATTTACATCGAAATGGTTCTTTATGTATCAAAACATCTACGAAAGGGAGGCAATTGTCTTTTTCCAATACTAGAGTAAACTTAATCGATGGTACCTGGTTATTTAATTTAGAGAGTAAATCCTTTACATCAATACCAGCAGGCAGAACAGCTAAAATATCATCAACATATGTATACCACTTTACAGGAATATAAATGATATTAGGTAAGTAGCGTTTTTCAAAGAATTCCATGTACAAGTTTGAGGGGAGTGGTGATAAAGGGTTTCCCATTGCCATGCCAATTATTTGTTGATAAAATTCACCATTGAATATAAATTTAAAATCACAAATGCACAACCTAGTGAGTGAAATAATGTGACTTATAGGTAGAGATAGTTCATGCTGAGTTAGTTCATTACTAAGATAATCTAAAATAGAGTCTATAGGGACTTTAGTAAAAAGAGAACATACATTAAAACTAACGAATCTATCAGTGGGGCAAAGAGTAATTTTGTTTAATTTATCAACTAAATCTAGAGAATTATATATATGAGAATCGGAGATGGTTCCAAGTAACGGGGACAAGATCTTAGTGATATATTTCGAAAGTTTATATGAAATTGAACCAACAGTACTGATAATAGGCCGCATAGGGTTATTTTCTTTGTGCGTTTTGACTAATCCGTACAGGTCAGGTAGCGAAGGACTGACAATTTGCATAGTAGCTCTGTTTTATCTTTAAGGATATTTTTCACTGTGCTATTAAAGTTTTTTATGACTTGATCAAGGGGATTTTTTGTTAGTTTTTCATAAGTCACATCATCATCCAGCAGGGCTTGCATACGTGATATGTAGTCAGCTTTATCTAAAATTACTATACTATTTGACTTATCAGCTTTTGTAATGTGGATATTATTGGAGGCTATAACAAACCTCACCACTTAAGATAGACCTAGGAGGTATATTAACGTAGCGTAATTTGTTTCTAAAACCACAAAAAGGGTAACTTAAGAGATTTAATTCAAACTTACCGTTAATTATTTTCCTGAAGAATGCAGGGCATTGATGATTTCTCATGAAAGCACCTCCAGGTAGCTGCTGTTGAACCAAAAATTTCCTATTATAAGCATTATTTTCACTTCACATTAAATCCATAACCTCGGATATAGTAAAAGGAAAACGAACTTATAAACTTCCTCGTTCGTTTTACTCACGAAAAATAAATCCAGTGTCCGAAGGAATTTCTCACCAAGACTAAATTTTTCTCGATGATGCTCGGTGGCCTTACTCCAGTTCGGCATCGAAGTATGACCTCTTACATCTGTCAGACACAGACAAACAGACCCACACATCATAATATATATATATATATATATATATATATATATATATATATATATTATATATATATGTATGTATATATATATACATATATATATATATATATATATATATATATATATATATATATATATATATATATATATATATATATTCAGACACTTTTAATGAACCGACAATTCTTTGCCTACATGTATACTAAGCATAACAGCATGCCCGCGTATACAAACACACACACACACACACACGCACACACACACATGGCTCCAGAGCCTTGTCCTTATTAAAGACCGAAAGAAGGAAGCACTGGAGACATCCGAAGCCTTGCTAAGAAGCCCTGTAACATCTGAAGAGAACTGAGTAACATTCCGAATCCCCGGAGCCTCCTCTCATTCCTCTTCTCGGAATCTGGAGGCAGATTTCCCGTCTTCAAATTCTTTGATGGAGCCTGAATGAGGGTTTCGTGTCTTCAGACTCCAGGAAGGAGAGGGTGGCATTAATAGAAACTACGGTATGAGCAAGGTCCTGTCATCTCAAGACATTGCAATATGTTTACCACAAAAGCACTCAAAGCCGCTTGCACCAAAGCATTCTTCGTCGTTATGATCGGATTGGCAGCCCTGATCGCAGGGCTTCTCCTTATTGCTCGTTTGGAAAGCGGTCTTTCGGACCAGCTTCTTGGTTGCGAGCAGCACTTCTTGGACCTCGAAGGACGAGTGAAAACTCACGACCTATCCTTCGCAGTTAGACTTCTGAACTCTCGTCTACTTGAACTGGAACCCGTATCTTCTTCGCCCGTTGTTGCCCTTGATCGGATTCTGTCCGCGTGCCCCTGGCTTGGCGGACTTTGGAAATCCAGACGGAATTTACAACGGTGCGAACTCATGGTCCGAGCTCTAGAAGAGGAATTAGAAAACACAGAATCAAAACTTGGTATTTTCCAATTTATTGAAACTCTTATTAGCCAAATAGTTGACTACTTATGGATGCACTCCGGCCTGTGTCTGACTTTGGCAGGAGGGTTGATGGCGACTCTGCTACCCGGAAGGAAACAGAAGACTAAATTGGAAGACGAAAAGCAGGAAGAAGAAACAGACTGGTGGTCAATGAACAGCTCTCTTGATGGCACTGACGTAACCGAGGACCTGGAAGGTCAGAACGTGAGAGTAAAGGCAAGTGACGCCAAAGAAAAGTTAAAGGATATAGAAAAGATAACTGGACAAGCGAACGATCTACTCAAAGAAACGACTGGATATATTGAAGCACAGATTAAGCGCCTTATAAATGTTACGAAAAAAGTTGAAGCTGTCGAGAAAGACAAAGAAGCAGAGAAAGAAAAGACGATTCAAATCATGGATGATCTGCAGCAAATTAACAAACTGCAAAAAACAGACATTGAACGCCTTTCTCTTAAGATTGAAGCCGCACAAAATGACGGAAAAGAAGAGATTGAAAAGTTGACAAAAACTATTGACAACCTCCGAGCAACAAACAGACAATTGGAAGCAGATGCTGCCCTCGTCCTCGACGATTTTGCAACCTTCCAGAACGATCGGGACTTAGAGAAAGAGGACACGAATAGAATTATCTGTGAACTGTACGGAAAGAATGACCAGCTGCAGAAGGAGGTTGATAACAAAGAGGCTTCGGTTGAAGAACACCGAAAAGCAAGAGAAGAGATGGAAATCTCAATTCGCCTGTTGAAAGAGGAACTGGAATGGGCCAAAGAACAAAACAGAGCCCAAACCGAAAAGATATCCCAACTTCTTCAGGAGAAGGAAGAGTTGAAGGGAAATTTTGAAGAGATGTCCAAAGAGAGAAATAAATTGAATGGACAATTAATGGAAGCTCAAATTAATGATCTGGTGAGAGGCAAAAGATACGATGCTCTATTTAGCGAGGTAGAGGGATTCAAGAATCAAGTAAACATACTTGAGAATGACCTAACTAGAGCTCTAGAAGAGAACAGGACAATACAGGAAGAGAAGCTTCGTCTCAACGAGGAGAAGGACAACCTTCAAAAACAAGTCGAGCTTCTGAATCACGAAAAAAATAAGTTAGAGAACAAACCCCTGATCCAAAATACCATTTTGCTTCCATCTAAAGAGGCATCCCCTAGGAGCGTAGAGGGCAGCCAAAAGCCCAAAGAAGAGTCTCCCAGGAAACAGAAGGCAGAACGAAAACTTATCACTTTTGACCTCGACTCCGATAAACCCCAGAAGGATGATGCCAACTTACTTCCATCTAAAGAGGCATCCCCTAGGAGCGTGGAGGGCAGCCAAAAGGCCAAACAAGAGTCTCCTCCTAGGAAACAGAAGACAGAGCGCAAGCTTATCACTTTCGACCTCGACTCCGATGAGCCCAAGATTCAAAATCTCAGCTATCTTACATCTAAAGAAGCATCCAGTAGGATCGTGGAGGGCAGACAAATGCCCAAAAAAGAGCCTCCTCCTAGGAAACAGAAAGCAGAGCGCACACTTATCACCTATGATGTCGACTCTGATGAGCGCCGGATTCAAAAAACCATCTTTCTTCCAACTAAAGAGGCATTTGACCTTCCAGGACAAAGGCAAGAGGGCGATCACATATTATTCAATGGCGAAAAGGTTAAGTTCACTTGGCTTGCAGAAATAAAACAAGCGCAGGTTGAACTGGACATTCCAAGGAACTTCCACAGGGCCATCAATGGAACCCATGGAAGGACGGTGGAAACGATCATGGCTGAGAGTGGTGTCACCCTCATAGAGATGCCGGATAGATTTGAGAAATCAAATCTCGTCACCATCAGTGGAGGTGTCCAGCAGGTTCAACTAGCAGCTAGAAAAATTGAAAAGCTGATCAGTAAACTATATTAAATACAGGCATAAGCCTGGTAAATTAATGCCTCTCTTATCGGACCTAGATTCTAAAAACCCCTTTGTGTGCCGGCATAAGCTTCCTTAAGCAATTCGGTATTTTCATGCAAGGCTCAGTGTGGCTATACCAGTTCCGAGCCATAGGCAACCTCTACCTTGGTAAGTTAATGCCTCTCTTATCGGAACTGGATTTCTGCCCACCTTTTGTGTGCCGGCACAAGCTTGCTTAAGCAATTCGGCATTGTCATGCCAGGCTCAGTGTGGCTATACCAGTTCCGAGCCGTAGGCAACCTCTACCTTGGTAAGTTAATGCCTCCTCACTTACCGGAACTGGATTTCTGCCCACCTTTTATGTGCCAGCATAAGCTTGCTTAAGCAATTCGGTATTGTCATGCCAGGCTCAGTGTGGCCATACCAGTTCCGAGCCATAGGCAACCTCTACCTTGGTAAGTTAATGCCTCTCTTATCGGAACTGGATTTCTGCCCGCCTTTTGTGTGCCGGCATAAGCTTGCTTAAGCTATTCGGCTTTGTCATGCCAGGCTCAGTGTGGCCATACCAGTTCCGAGCCATAGGCAACCTCTACCTTGGTAAGTTAATGCCTCTCTTATCGGAACTGGATTTCTGCCCACCTTTTATGTGCCGTCATAAGCTTGCTTAAGCAATTCGGTATTGTCATGCTAGGCTCAGTGTGGCCATACCAGTTCCGAGCCGTAGACAACCTCTACCTTGGTAAGTTAATGCCTCCTCACTTACCGGAACTGGATTTCTGCCCACCTTTTATGTGCCGGCACAAGCTTACTTAAGCAATTCGGTATTGTCATGCCAGGCTCAGTGTGGCTGTACCAGTTCCGAGCCGTAGGCAACCTCTACCTTGGTAAGTTAATGCCTCCTCACTTACCGGAACTGGATTTCTGCCCACCTTTTATGTGCCGGCACAAGCTTGCTTAAGAAATTCGGTATTATTATGCCAGGCTCAGTGTGGCTATACCAGTTCCGAGCCGTAGGCAACCTCTACCTTGGTAAGTTAATGCCTCCTCACTTACCGGAACTGGATTTCTGCCCACCTTTTATGTACCGGCATAAGCTTGCTTAAGCAATTCGGTATTGTCATGCCCGGCTCAGTGTGGCCATACAAGTTCCGAGCCATAGGCAACCTCTACCTTGGTAAGTTAATGCCTCTCTTATCGGAACTGGATTTCTGCCCACCTTTTATGTGCCAGCATAAGCTTGCTTAAGCAATTCGGTATTGTCATGCCAGGCTCAGTGTGGCTATACCAGTTCCGAGCCGTACGCAACTTCTACCTTGGTAAGTTAATGCCTCCTCACTTACCGGAACTGGATTTCTGCCCACCTTTTATGTGCCGGCATAAGCTAGCTTAAGCAATTCGGTATTGTCATACCCGGCTCAGTGTGGCTATACCAGTTCCGAGCCGTAGGCAACCTCTACCTTGGTAAGTTAATGCCTCCTCATTTACCGGAACTGGATTTCTGCCCACCTTTTATGTGCCGGCACAAGCTTGCTTAGGCAATTCGGTATTGTCATACCAGGCTCAGTGTGGCTATACCAGTTCCGAGCCGTAGGCAACCTCTACCTTGGTAAGTTAATGCCTCATCACTTACCGGAACTGGATTTCTACCCATCTTTTATGTGCCGGCACAAGCTTGCTTAAGCAATTCGGTATTGTCATGCCAGGCTCAGTGTGGCTATACCAGTTCCGAGCCATAGGCAACCTCTACCTTGGTAAGTTAATGCCTCCTCACTTACCGGAACTGGATTTCTGCCCACCTTTTATGTGCCTGCATAAGCTTGCTTAAGCAATTCGGTATTGTCATGCCAGGCTCAGTGTGGCTATACCAGTTCTGAGCCATAGGCAACCTCTACCTTGGTAAGTTAATGCCTCATCACTTACCGGAACTGGATTTCTACCCATCTTTTATGTGCCGGCACAAGCTTGCTTAAGCAATTCGGTATTGTCATGCCAGGCTCAGTGTGGCCATACCAGTTCCGAGCCATAGGCAACCTCTACCTTGGTAAGTTAATGCCTCCTCACTTCCCGGAACTGGATTTCTGCCCACCTTTTATGTGCCTGCATAAGCTTGCTTAAGCAATTCGGTATTGTCATGCCAGGCTCAGTGTGGCTATACCAGTTCCGAGCCATAGGCAACCTCTACCTTGGTAAGTTAATGCCTCTCTTATCGGAACTGGATTTCTGCCCACCTTTTATGTGCCAGCATAAGCTTGCTTAAGCAATTCGGTATTGTCATGCCAGGCTCAGTGTGGCTATACCAGTTCCGAGCCATAGGCAACCTCTACCTTGGTAAGTTAATGCCTCCTCACTTACCGGAACTGGATTTCTGCCCACCTTTTATGTGCCGGCATAAGCTTGCTTAAGCAATTCGGTATTGTCATGCCAGGCTCAGTGTGGCTATACCAGTTCCGAGCCGTAGGCAACCTCTACCTTAGTAAGTTAATGCCTCATCACTTACCGGAACTGGATTTCTACCCATCTTTTATGTGCCGGCATAAGCTTGCTTAAGCAATTCGGTATTGTCATGCCAGGCTCAGTGTGGCTATACCAGTTCCGAGCCGTAGGCAACTCTACCTTGGTAAGTTAATGCCTCATCACTTACCGGAACTGGATTTCTGCACACCTTTTATGTGCCATTATAAGCTTGCTTAAGCAATTCGGTATTGTCATGCCCGGCTCAGTGTGGCCATACCAGTTCCGAGCCGTAGGCAACCTCTACCTTGGTAAGTTAATGCCTCTCTTATCGGAACTGGATTTCTGCCCACCTTTTGTGTGCCGGCATAAGCTTGCTTAAGCAATTTGGTATTGTCATGCAAGGCTCAGTGTGGCTATACCAGTTCCGAGCCATAGGCAACCTCTACCTTGGTAAGTTAATGCCTCCTCACTTACCGGAACTGGATTTCTGCCCACCTTTTATGTGCCGGCATAAGCTTGCTTAAGCAATTCGGTATTGTCATGCCAGGCTCAGTGTGGCCATACCAGTTCCGAGCATTAGGCAACCTCTACCATCGTAAGTTAATGCCTCTCTTATCGGAACTGGATTTCTGCCCACCTTTTGTGTGCCGGCATAAGCTAGCTTAAGCAATTTGGTATTGTCATGCCAGGCTCAGTGTGGCTATACCAGTTCCGAGCCATAGGCAACCTCTACCATCGTAAGTTAATGCCTCTCTTATCGGAACTGGATTTCTGCCCACCTTTTGTGTGCCGGCATAAGCTTGCTTAAGCAATTCGGTATTGTCAAGCCAGGCTCAGTGTGGCTATACCAGTTCCGAGCCGTAGGCAACCTCTACCTTGGTAAGTTAATGCCTCCTCACTTACCGGAACTGGATTTCTGCCCAACTTTTATGTGCCTGCATAAGCTTGTTTAAGCAATTCGGTATTGTCATGCCATGCTCAGTGTGGCTATACCAGTTCCGAGCCGTAGGCAACCTCTACCTTGGTAAGTTAATGCCTCCTCACTTACCGGAACTGGATTTCTGCCCACCTTTTATGTGCCGGCATAAGCTTGCTTAAGCAATTCGGTATTGTCATACCCGGCTCAGTGTGGCCATACTAGTTCCGAGCCATAGGCAACCTCTACCTTGGTAAGTTAATGCCTCTCTTATCGGAACTGGATTTCTACCCATCTTTTATGTGCCAGCATAAGCTTGCTTAAGCAATTCGGTATTGTCATGCCAGGCTCAGTGTGGCCATACCAGTTCCGAGCCATAAGCAACCTCTACCATCGTAAGTTAATGCCTCTCTTAT
Organism: Macrobrachium nipponense; assembly: GCF_015104395.2. NCBI lineage: Eukaryota > Metazoa > Arthropoda > Malacostraca > Decapoda > Palaemonidae > Macrobrachium > Macrobrachium nipponense. The sequence goes on from NC_061097.1 coordinate 34,726,766, forward strand.
CGGAACTGGATTTCTGCCCACCTTTTGTGTGCCGGCATAAGCTTGCTTAAGCAATTCGGTATTGTCAAGCCAGGCTCAGTGTGGCTATACCAGTTCCGAGCCATAGGCAGCCTCTACCTTGGTAAGTTAATGCCTCCTCACTTACCGGAACTGAATTTCTGCCCACCTTTTATGTGCCGGCATAAGCTTCCTTAAGCAATTCGGTATTGTCATGCCCGGCTCAGTGTGGCCATACCAGTTCCGAGCCATAGGCAACCTCTACCTTGGTAAGTTAATGCCTCTCTTATCGGAACTGGATTTCTGCCCACCTTTTATGTGCCAGCATAAGCTTGCATAAGCAATTCGGTATTGTCATGCCAGGCTCAGTGTGGCTATACCAGTTCCGAGCCGTAGGCAACCTCTACATGGGTAAGTTAATGCCTCCTCACTTACCGGAACTGGATTTCTGCCCACCTTTTATGTGCCGGTATAAGATTGCGTAAGCAATTCGGTATTGTCATGCCAGGCTCAGTGTGGCTATACCAGTTCCGAGCCGTAGGCAACCTCTACCTTGGTAAATTAATGCCTCCTCATTTTTGGAACTGGATTTCTGCCCACCTTTTATGTGCCGGCACAAGTTTGCTTAAGCAATTCAGTATTGTCATGCCAGGCTCAGTGTGGCTATACCAGTTCCGAGGCGTAGGCAACCTCTACCTTAGTAAGTTAATGCCTCATCACTTACCGGAACTGGATTTTTACCCATCTTTTATGTGCCGGCACAAGCTTGCTTAAGCAATTCGGTATTGTCTTGCCAGGCTCAGTGTGGCTATACCAGTTCCGAGCCGTAGGCAACCTCTACCTTGGTAAGTTAATGCCTCCTCACTTACCGGAACTGGATTTCTGCCCACCTTTTATGTGCCGGCATAAGCTTGCTTAAGCAATTCGGTATTGTCATGCCAGGCTCAGTGTGGCCATACCAGTTCCGAGCCATAGGCAACCTCTACCGTGATAAGTTAATGCCTCTCTTATCGGAACTGGATTTCTGCCCACCTTTTGTGTGCCGGCACAAACTTGTTTAAGCAATTCAGCATTGTCATGCCAGGCTCAGTGTGGCCATACCAGTTCCGAGCATTAGGCAACCTCTACCATCGTAAGTTAATGCCTCTCTTATCGGAACTGGATTTCTGCCCACCTTTTGTGTGCCGGCATAAGCTAGCTTAAGCAATTTGGTATTGTCATGCCAGGCTCAGTGTGGGCTATTTAAACCAGTTTTCCCGAGCCAATAGGCAACCTCTACCTTGGTAAGTTAATGCCTCCTCACTTACCGGAACTGGATTTCTGCCCACCTTTTATGTGCCGGTATAAGCTTGCTTAAGCTATTCGGTATTGTCATGCCAGGCTCAGTGTGGCTATACCAGTTCAGAGCCGTTGGCAACCTCTACCTTAGTAGGTTAATGCCTCATCACTTACCGGAACTGGATTTCTACCCATCTTTTATGTGCCGGCACAAGCTTCCTTAAGCAATTCGGTTATTGGTTTTCTTTGCCAGGCTCAGTTGTGGCTTATACCAGTTTCGGCAGCCGTAGGCAAACCTCTTACCTTGGGTAACGTTAATGCCTCCTCACTTACCGGAACTGGATTTCTGCCCACCTTTTATGTGCCGGCATGAGCTTGCTTAAGCAATTCGGTATTGTCATGCCCGGCTCGGTGTGGCCATACCAGTTCCGAGCCATAGGCAACCTCTACCTTGGTAAGTTAATGCCTCTCTTATCGGAACTGGATTTCTGCCCACCTTTTGTGTGCCGGCACAAGCTTGTTTAAGCAATTCAGCATTGTCATGCCAGGCTCAGTGTGGCCATACCAGTTCTGAGCCATAGGCAACCTCTACCTTGGTAAGTTAATGCCTCTCTTATCAAAACTGGATTTCTGCCCACCTTTTATGTGCCGGCACAAGCTTACTTAAGTAATTCGGCATTGTCATGCCAGGCTCAGTGTGGCCCTACCAGTTCCGAGCCGTAGGCAACCTCTACCTTGGTAAGTTAATGCCTCCTCACTTACCGGAACTGGATTTCTGCCCACCTTTTATGTACCGGCATAAGCTTGCTTAAGCAATTCGGTATTGTCATGCCAGGCTCAGTGTGGCCATACCAGTTCCGAGCCATAGGCAACCTCTATCTTGGTAAGTTAATGCCTCTCTTATCGGAACTGGATTTCTGCCCACCTTTTGTGTGCCGGCACAAGCTTGTTTAAGCAATTCAGCATTGTCATGCCAGGCTCAGTGTGGCCATACCCGTTCTGAGCCATAGGCAACCTCTACCTTGGTAAGTTAATGCCTCTCTTATCAAAACTGGATTTCTGCCCACCTTTTATATGCCGGCACAAGCTTACTTAAGTAATTCGGCATTGTCATGCCAGGCTCAGTGTGGCCATACCAGTTCCGAGCCGTAGGCAACATCTACCTTGGTAAGTTAATGCCTCCTCACTTACCGGAACTGGATTTCTGCCCACCTTTTATTTGCCGGCATAAGCTTGTTTAAGCAATTTGGCATTGTCATGCCAGGCTTAGTGTGGCCATACCAGTTCCGAGCCATAGGCAACCTCTACCTTGGTAAGTTAATGCCTCCTCACTTACCGGAACTGGATTTCTGCCCACCTTTTATATGCCGGCATAAGCTTGCCTTAAGCAAGATTTGGTATTGTCATGCCGGCGGTCAGTGGTGGCCCATACCAGTTCCGAGCCATAGGCACACCTCTTACCAATCCGTAAATGTTAATGCCTCTCTTATCGGAACTGGATTTCTGCCCACCTTTTATGTGCCGGCATAAGCTTGCTTAAGCAATTCGGTATTGTCATGCCAGGCTCAGTGTGGCTATACCAGTTCCGAGCCGTAGGCAACCTCTACCTTGGTAAGTTAATGCCTCTCTTATCGGAACTGGATTTCTGCCCACCTTTAGTGTGCCGGCACAAGCTTGCTTAAGCAATACGGCATTGTCATGCCAGGCTCAGTGTGGCTATACCAGTTCCGAGCCATAGGCAACCTCTACCTTGGTAAGTTAATGCCTCCTCACTTACCGGAACTGGATTTCTGACCACCTCTTGTGTGCCAGCATAACCTTGCTTAAGCAATTTGGTATTGTCATGCCAGGCTCAGTGTGGCCATACCAGTTCCGAGCCATAGGCAACCTCTACCATCGTAAGTTAATGCCTCTCTTATCGGAACTGGATTTCTGCCCACCTTTTGTGTGCCGGCACAAGCTTACTTAAGCAATTCAGCATTGTCATGCCATGCTCAGTGTGGCTATACCAGTTCCGAGCCGTAGGCAACCTCTACCTTCGTAAGTTAATGCCTTCTCACTTACCGGAACTGGATTTCTGCCCACCTTTTATGTCCCGGAACAAGCTTGCTTAAGCAATTCGGTATTTTCATGCCAGGCTTAGTGTGGCTGTACCAGTTCCGAGCCGTAGGCAATCTCTACCTTGGTAAGTTAATGCCTCCTCACTTACAAGAACTGGATTTCTGCCCACCTTTTATGTGCCGGCACAAGCTTGCTTAAGCAATTCGGTATTTTCATGCCAGGCTCAGTGTGGCTATACCAGTTCTGAGACGTAGGCAACCTCTACCTTGGTAAGTTAACGCCTCCTCACTTACCGGAACTGGATTTCTGCCCACCTTTTATGTGCCGGCATAAGCTTGCTTTAGCAATTCGGTATTGTCATGCCATGCTCAGTGTGGCTATACCAGTTCCGAGCCGTAGGCAACCTCTTACCTTTTCGTTAAGTTAATGACCTTCTCACTTACCGGTCTGGAATTTCTGGCCCACCATTTTATGTCCCAGGAACCAAGCTTGCTTAAGCAATTCGGTATTTTTCATGCCAGGCTTAGTGGGCTGGCTGTAACCAGGTTCCGAGCCGTAGGCAATCTCTACCTTGGTAAGTTAATGCCTCCTCACTTACAAGAACTGGATTTCTGCCCACCTTTTATGTGCCGGCACAAGCTTGCTTAAGCAATTTGGTATTTTCATGCCAGGCTCAGTGTGGCTATACCAGTTCTGAGACGTAGGCAACCTCTACCTTGGTAAGTTAACGCCTCCTCACTTACCGGAACTGGATTTCTGTCACCTTTTATGTGCCGGCATAAGCTTGCTTTAGCAATTCGGTATTGTCATGCCAGGCTCAGTGTGGCTATACCAGTTCCGAGCCGTAGGCAACCTCTACCTTGGTAAGTTAATGCCTCCTCACTTACCGGAACTGGATTTCTGCCCACCTTTTATGTACCGGCATAAGCTTGCTTAAGCAATTCGGTATTGTCATGCCCGGCTCAGTGTGGCCATACCAGTTCCGAGCCATAGGCAACCTCTACCTTGGTAAGTTAATGCCTCTCTTATCGGAACTGGATTTCTGCCCACCTTTTATGTGCCAGCATAAGCTTGCTTAAGCAATTCGGAATTGTCATGCCAGGCTCAGTGTGGCCATACCAGTTCAGAGCCGTAGGCAACCTCTACCTTGGTAAGTTAATGCCTCCTCACTTACCGGAACTGGATTTCTGCCCACCTTTTATGTGCCGGCATAAGCTTGCTTAAGCAATTCGGTATTGTCATGCCAGGCTCAGTGTGGCCATACCAGTTCCGAGCCATAGGCAACCTCTACCTTGGTAAGTTAATGCCTCTCTTATCGGAACTGGATTTCTGCCCACCTTTTGTGTGCCGGCATAAGCTTGCTTAAGCAATTCGGTATTGTCACTCAAGCCTCGGGGTGGGTATAGTAGTTTCGAACCATAAGCAACCGCTAGCGCGGTAAGATAATGTCTCTGTTATCAGAACTGGATTTCTACCCACTTTTTGTTGGCTGGCATAAACTTGTTTAAGCAATTCATAGTTGTCCTGGCAGTGTAAACGTAGACATACTAGTTTTGAACAATGGGCTACCTCTAGCACTGCAAGACACGCCTGACTCCCAACACTACTCGAAATAGGGGTGACTTGGTGGATGGGAACGAGGTTGTGGGTGCCTTGCCTTTTAGTATTTTGATAATACTGAAGGCTAAATCTGCCTGATGAACCTTCTGGCAAGGGCGAAACTTATTCATGATAATACTATCGGCAATGTAATGACAAATTAAAGTTCAACATTTCGTTGCCTAAATTCAATGATAAAGATATAATCAAAATTTGTTATGAGGGTCTGTTCAGCCTTTATTACCAGTGGGGTCTTGATAATAACACAACGCATGATTTAACTTCTCGATTTCCCTACACTTTGCCATAATGTGATTCATCAATATGAATGAAGGATAAACAAATAAAGTTTAAATATACAATTTAAAAAAATGAATAAATAAAGTAGGCTATAATGCAGATAGTGTCATATCCTTAGCACCTAGACCGGTACAATCTGGAAATGTAGCCTATATGGTTTTAATAACAATGATTTCATTGTATAATAGGCTAAAAATGAGAGAGAGAGAGAGAGAGAGAGAGAGAGAGATTGTGCATCAGATTTAAAAAAAAAAAAAAAAACATATGAGGCTAGAGGGCTGCAAAATTGGTATGTTGATCATCCACCCTCCAATCATCAAACATACGAAATTCTAGCCTCAGTAGTTTTGATATTATTCAAGGTTAAAGTGAGCCATGGATCGTGCACAGCTGCACAGTGGATATACTTATATAACGAAAAAAGTGTATATCAGTTCGGTTCGGTTTTGATGAAATTTTAGGCTTTCAGGCCAGGCACTGCGCAGTTTTGGCCATTCAGCAGATGGAGAAGATGGCCTAGCAATTGATTTGATAGTAGATGCTTAGATTTCATAATAGTACAACTCGCTGAACTTGACACAAAATGTTTGCAAGAATGCTCTACACCTACAGCTTGGAAAAGCTTTATCGATGTATTTATTCACAAAAAGGGAGATACAAAGGACCTGAAAAATTACTGCCCAATAAATCTACTCTCAGTAACATAAAAAACAGTAAAAAAGGGTATCAGTTGGGTAGGGGTGCTTGAAAGTGGGTACTCTGACCACAAGTTCCTTTCGTCATTATTATGTTGCTGTGGTTCCAGTCTTGCATTATCTTATTTACCTCATTTAGCAACTGACAGTGAAAGCGTGTAAAAGGTGTAACAGGAGGAAAACCTCGAAACATTTGTTAGGAGAAGGTCGAGGAAGGTAAGATGGAAGAAAGAGAATATGAACGGAGGAACAGTAATAGGAGTGATAGGGGTTGCAGCTAGAAGGGACGCTGCAGAAAAACTTGATTAGTGCAGTTCAACACGTGAGGCGTAGTGATGGCATCAGCCTGCGACGGAGTTACCAGGTGCTAATTGCACACAAAAATCAAAATAATCTGAAATTAGATTCTCGTAATGATTGAGACCGATATAATAATAATTCAATAAAATCTCCTTTATTTCAGCACCTTGCATATCTAAGTGTTGGCTTTGTCCAATTCAAGCAATGTCGTAGAAAAAAATTTTGAAACTGCCAACACAATACGCCCACAATGGAGGAACGAAAGATCATAATGAATATCATTATCTGATATTAAAGAGAGACTTGATGAACATTCTACTACTGCAATATTCACTTACTTAAAACACCCGAAAAACATACCAACGACCTACTCAGAAATGATATGACCTAACCCAACCATCCTTGCCTTGCCTTGCCTAACCTAACCCAACCTAATATTAATAACTGTCTGTGACAGAGAGCCACCATCACAAAGAATTCTATTTATTCACTTTAAAACCATCAAGAAGAAGATGATCTGAATATAAAACAAAGACGCCAAAAATACAAAGTAGGGATCAGCCGAAATAACGAATTAGGTCTAAAGGGGGTTTCTTTATATATATATATATATATATATATATATATATATATATATATATATATATATATATAATATATATACATATATATATATATATATATGTGTATGTATATATATATATATATATAATATATATATATATATATATATAGTATATATATGAATTATCACATCACCGTGACTCATATACATGCATTAAGCTACAAATGTCCTTTAATGTCCAATTCGGTCTACCTCAGAATTAATATATTTTCATATAATGTTAACCAGAGGGGAATTTTTTAGTTGATAATAATTTCGTCAGCTCATGGGCGCGAATCAGGACGTAATGTGAAGCGCCTTTAACCACACGGCTATCACGAGAGGTATAAGTCAGATATTAAAGGACATTTCATGGCCTTAATGCGTATATATGAATCACAGTGATGTGATGTGACAATATATATATATATATATATATATATATATATATATATATATATAGATATATATATATATATATATATATATATATATATATATCCTATATATATATATATATATGGTATATATAGTATATATATATATATATATATATATATATATATATATATATATATGCAGAAGCCAGGTACTATGTCGTACCTCTACGTAAATGGGGATACAATCCACAATGAAGTAAATTCCTCTTGTAGTTAAAATATATATTTCTTGTATAGGATTAAAGCTTTCGACCATCAACTGTGGTCTTGTTCACTTCATTGTGGATTGTATCCCCATATATATATACATACATACATAAAGCTGCAAATGTCCTTTAATATCAGACATCCCTCTCGTGATAGCTGTGTGGTTAAAGGCGCTTCACATTACGTCCTGATTATAATCAGTTTAGCACGTGATTCACGTATCACACATTACCACAGATGGAAAATAAGACACCTGATACCTGTCAGGTGTGGATTTGTAGTCTCTCCTATGGTGGGTACATTTATCGGTATTGTCCGTTGAGAGTATATTGTGATTTTTACCCAGTTGAGTTTTGAAGGCCACTCCTACCTTGACACCCGCCCGTGGGCGGATCTGCAGTCTCAAACGGTTGTGTGTACGTTCGTCAGTGCTGTCTGTGTAGTATATATATTTGTGATTTATAATACTATGCATCAGTCCTTCGTCACTGGCTTGGAAATAGAGTCGAAACCGGTCAGGACCTATACCCCGTCTCTTATTTTTCACCTGTGGTAATGTGTGATGTATATATATATTTATATAGTATATATATATGTATATATATATATATATATATATATATATATATATATATATATATATATATATATATACATAAATAAAGGTATAAGCCACGAAGGAAAAAATAAACAACGGAGTTTCTTGCAAGATCTTTCGACTTCAACATCCTTTACTCAGTTGAAGTCCAAAGATCTTGGAGAAACTCCGTTGTTTATTTTTTCCTTCGTGGCTTATACCTTTATTTATGGCTTTATCACGTTCCAAACTTTCGTGATTCAGTTATACACACACATACATATATATATGTATGTATATATATATATATATATATATATATATATGTATATGTATGTATGTATGTATGTATATATATACACCTTTGGCTCATTAGAGGTATACTGCTCAGTGACGTTGCTGGTACTACAGACCTTATTAAACAGTGGCTCTTAGGATTACAGTCATTTTACTACTAGGTACATAATTCGGTGCTCAGATAATAGAAAAACACAATTAATATATGTATATATATGTAATATATATATCCATATGTGTGTGTGATCTATAAATTAGAGTTGTGTTTTTTCAATAGAACTAGACTATAATACATATAGAAGCATCTATCGCTCGCACGTGTCTCTTGGACAATGTGTCCCGTCACTCGCTATTCACAGGGACAAAAGAAGCAATGAAAAGAGTAAATATTTTTTGAATAGCAGACCAAAATCAAAGAATTATTTGTCATCACACTTTTATTGCGAATAACATGAAATAAGAGTTATTATTATTGTTATTATTAATAACAATAATAATAACAGTAAACTTTTCACTCCAGTGAACTCAATACAGCTCTAATGTGGCTTCAAAATGCTAAAAAAGAAATGTACACAAATTTCCAAAAATTTCTCGGGGGTCCTTACAGCGGGGCCCCTAGCCCCAGCTGCTGGGGCTTGCTTCGCTCGCCACCTCACCCATACCATAAATTCTAAACCTTTGCCCCCCCTCACATCCCATCCCCCGAGAGAAATCTGAAATGACACCACTGGTGCAGTTACGCTAAGTGTCAAACATAAAAGCAGGAGAGTTCGAGCTAATTTATGCTTTTCATACGTATTATCATAAATCTTTCATCTTAAATTTACAACAATTCCTAGTTTCAGAATAAAATTAGGCAAACCTTTTTTTTTTTTTAGGCTCTCTTTGCAATAAGTGCACCTGAATACAGAAACCTAACCTTATTCTGAAGGGGTATGTCCTTGGCTTTAGCAATGCTGCCTAGACTGAAGTACAGGATACCCTGTTCGCCTGAGGAGTTTGCAAATTCTTCCAGGTCCTGCAACAGATCAGAGGTTTATGTTACCTATAAAAGTTGAGCTTTTTATGTCAATCTAAACATCTCTGTAACCAGCAATGGAGTGTAAGGTTTAAAGAAGACACCACTAGGTAGACCCAGGTGTCTGAAAGACAGCTTATTGAAGTGTCTATACATAACAGGAAGAAAAATTAATTACTTGCTGTCATTCCAAAATCTATCTAAAGTAAAAGCAATCTGCTAGGAAAACTTGAATGAGTTACATGCTAAAAATATAGATTTTCTTCTGTAGGGAAACTTTACCAGAACTATTTTTTTAAAGAAAATAAAATTGATACACAGAAACATTTCACCCTAGGAAGGCATGCAAAAAGTTTCCCATATGGGGAAAAAATGTTCGCCTTCTCACATTAGGCAACGGCTTCGGTGGCCTAGCATTTATAGTTCCAATTTCCACCTGAGTGGGCAGCAGAGGGACAGGCCCATCCAGGGCAAAATGTCCATTAATTAGAGTCAAGTGGCTGCTGTCATAGAGCTCGGGTATAGATGGCATCTGAGGGAAGAACTCCTCCACAATGCTCCTGATGATCGGCAGGGTTGTGCGCATGTAGAGCTCGTAGGTGGCCCACGCCACCCAGGGATTCACTAGCCTCTCCCAGAAGGTCATGTGCTCGTCGAAGGACAGCAGGATTGAGGGCGTGACGGACAGGGGGAGCCAGTTCCCCTGCCTGGCAATAGTGAAGATCTCCACGCCGGGCGTGCACAAGTCGACGTAGACGCCCTCGAAGTCCAGCAGGAAGGGGAGGGCTATCTCATTGACGTAGCTGATGATGACGATGGCGTCGAACTCTCTTCTTCTTTCCCAGAGCTTCCGGATGTCCGCGTTCCGCCACATCGTTCTTCCGACGTTGGTGGTGACATTCACGATCCAGTTGAAGATGCTGAACATTCCCCGGTACTCGAAGATGTTGAAGCCCTCCAGATACTCGATGGGCGCTCCCGTTGGGGTTTCTGTGACGTTCGGATGGCTGGGAAGGAAAGTGAATTGGTTCTTTGAGACGTAATGACGGCTGGAACACAAGATCAACTTTATCATTTGTTATTTATTTACTGGTTCTTTGACGACTTGTTCTTTCACGAGTTTCCGACCTGGCATATCCTGATCTGCAGAAGCTTGTTGAACAAAGTTAATAGCCCCTGAAGGCTTGTTCCACGTGTCAGAACTGCACATTTTGAACGATAATCATAAAAATACTAATGGCTGACTAATTCCAGCTGTTATAACCTGCAATTCGTTGCTGTAACAGGTACTGAAGACTGATGGATTAATCAACTCACAGACAAGAAGACGAGTTGACTGATTTCTGTACCAAGGTAAACATACGAGTACTCTACCTCCCGTAAACACAACAAGTAAAAAATGCGCCAATGAGTTTTCTATACAGCAGATAATGCTGTATGTGCTGCTGCCAGGTGGTGGACTGTTTTGTAGTGTTGCCAGACGCACGATAATGTCTAACTTTAACTTTAAATAAGATGGAAACTACTGAGACTAAAGGGTTGCAATTTAGTATGTTTGATGATTGGAGGGTGGACGATCAACATAATGATTTGCAGCCCTCTAGCTTTTGTATTTTTTAAGATCTGAGGGCGGACAGAATAATGCAGACAGACAGACAGACAAAGTATCTCAATAGTTTGCTTTCATAAAAAAATAAATAAATAAATAAAAATCAACCTGTGATAATTAAAGGAAGAAAATGTGGAACCCAAAAAGCCCAGGCACTAGGACCTATGAGGTCATTCAGCGCTGAAACAGAATTTAACAGTAGAAGGTTTGAAAGGCGTAACCGGAGGAAAACCTTGACGCAGTTGCACTATGAAGCAATTGTGAGGAGACGGCTGAGAAAAATAAGTTGGAAGAAAGTGAATATGAAAGGAGATACAGTAAAAGGAATGAAAGGGGTTGCAGCTAGGGGCCGAAGGAATGCTGCAAAGAACCACTTCCCTACGGGACTGAATGTTTCTAGGCTCAAGAACCTTGCAAAAATTCAGAGCGGTTTTAGATATCATTGGCAAGGCGGACCCTACGGATGCTGCCTTCTCAGCTGTTTGTGTGTGTATGTGTGTGTTTGTTTACATTCTAACCAAAGCCTAATCACGCAGGACTGAGGGCCATCATGGTACTCACGTGGATGAGGGTTCAAAAGTAGACACGAGCATGACGGAGTGCCCAGCGTCGCCAAGGGCTTCCGAGAGGGACTTCGTCAGGTAGTAGAGGCTCCTACTCCCGATGGGACCCAACACCAGCACCTTGTAGGAGGGATCTGCCCTTGGGGATTCTGAGGAAGCTCCTGCAGCAGTGGACAGAAGGGCCGCCACCAGAGCCACTGGGAGCCAGAGCGTATTCATCTCTGAAAAATTGATTGTCAAGTAGTTTTATATGTATGTGTCTGGAGTTCACTTTCTGCCTCTGTTTTCCCAGTTCATGGAAACCTGTATGTATGTATGTATGTATGCATATATATATATATATATATATATATATATATATATATATATATATGTGTGTGTGTGTGTGTGTGTGTGTGTGTGTGTGTGTGTGTGTGTGTGTGTGTGTGTAACTGAATCACGAATGTTTGGAATGTGATAAATCCATAAATAAAGGTATAAGTCACGAAGGAAAAATAAACAACGGAATTTCTTCAAGATCTTACGACGTTCAACGTCCTTTACTCAGCAGATAAACTGACTTACATGAGGAATTGACAGTACAGGAAAGCTCGTATAACTGACAGATAGGGATTATAAGGAGTTTAGTATCTAGAATCCGGCACACCTGGAGAAAGATTAACCTTTCCAAACAAGCATAAACATGGGTACAATTTAAAAAAACAAAAAGATTAAGTCAATCTGCTCAGACACAAGGACAAGACAATTAAAGGATAATATAGGGTGACAGCTATTCAGAACTTTGGTAAACAAAAACTTATACACAATACATATTAAACATACATATACAACGAAGATATCTCTAAGGCAACTAATTTGTATTTAAGTCTGTAATTATATCTTTGAGATCATTCTTAAACATGTTACAAATACAAGAGTCTAAATGAAACAGGCCATGACTAATATTAAAATTACAATGTGAAGTAAGTTGTATTATAGCAGATTCTAAAAGATTTCGTGATAAGACATCTTTTGACCTTGCAATTACTGAACTACCAATCCAATTTATTCGGTGGTTGTTTTCACTTAAATGAATGAATATTGCATTAGATGTTTGCCCAGTTTATACAGAATATTTATGCTGGTTTAATCTTACTTCTAAGCCCTTGCTCGACTGTCCGAGATAAAAAGAGGAGCTGTCCATACATGGAATTTTATATATTAGGTTGTTGCTTTCCCTGGGGCCATTTTTTATTAACATTCCTTTTAGTGTGTTATTATAGGAAAAAATAAGGTTGACCTTAAAGGCTTTTAACAATGATTTAATGTTTCAAATCTGTTAAAATAAGGTAAACTAAGAATGTTCTTAGAATTTTCTTTCTCCATGTTATTTACACTATAAAACTTTTTGTGGGCTTTATTATAACAAATATCTAATATATGTGAAGGATAACATAAATCTTTCCCTATTTTTCTTATGTATTCAATTTCTTGTTCCAAATATTGGGGACTGACAATGCGCAATGCTCGTAAAAACATAGAAGAAAAAATTGATATTTTGATGTTAAGATGGTGGCCTGAATAGAAATGAACATAAGTTAAGTTGTTGGTTGGTTTTCTATAAATGCTGAATTTACATCGAAATGGTTCTTTATGTATCAAAACATCTACGAAAGGGAGGCAATTGTCTTTTTCCAATACTAGAGTAAACTTAATCGATGGTACCTGGTTATTTAATTTAGAGAGTAAATCCTTTACATCAATACCAGCAGGCAGAACAGCTAAAATATCATCAACATATGTATACCACTTTACAGGAATATAAATGATATTAGGTAAGTAGCGTTTTTCAAAGAATTCCATGTACAAGTTTGAGGGGAGTGGTGATAAAGGGTTTCCCATTGCCATGCCAATTATTTGTTGATAAAATTCACCATTGAATATAAATTTAAAATCACAAATGCACAACCTAATGAGTGAAATAATGTGACTTATAGGTAGAGATAGTTCATGCTGAGTTAGTTCATTACTAAGATAATCTAAAATAGAGTCTATAGGGACTTTAGTAAAAAGAGAACATACATTAAAACTAACGAATCTATCAGTGGGGCAAAGAGTAATTTTGTTTAATTTATCAACTAAATCTAGAGAATTATATATATGAGAATCGGAGATGGTTCCAAGTAACGGGGACAAGATCTTAGTGATATATTTCGAAAGTTTATATGAAATTGAACCAACAGTACTGATAATAGGCCGCATAGGGTTATTTTCTTTGTGCGTTTTGACTAATCCGTACAGGTCAGGTAGCGAAGGACTGACAATTTGCATAGTAGCTCTGTTTTATCTTTAAGGATATTTTTCACTGTGCTATTAAAGTTTTTTATGACTTGATCAAGGGGATTTTTTGTTAGTTTTTATAAGTCACATCATCATCCAGCAGGGCTTGCATACGTGATATGTAGTCAGCTTTATCTAAAATTACTATACTATTTGACTTATCAGCTTTTGTAATGTGGATATTATTGGAGGCTATAACAAACCTCACCACTTAAGATAGACCTAGGAGGTATATTAACGTAGCGTAATTTGTTTCTAAAACCACAAAAAGGGTAACTTAAGAGATTTAATTCAAACTTACCGTTAATTATTTTCCTGAAGAATGTAGGGCATTGATGATTTCTCATGAAAGCACCTCCAGGTAGCTGCTGTTGAACCAAAAATTTCCTATTATAAGCATTATTTTCACTTCACATTAAATCCATAATCTCGGATATAGTAAAAGGAAAACGAACTTATAAACTTCCTCGTTCGTTTACTCACGAAAAATAAATCCAGTGTCCGAAGGAATTTCTCACCAAGACTAAATTTTTCTCGATGATGCTCGGTGGCCTTACTCCAGTTCGGCATCGAAGTATGACCTCTTACGTCTGTCAGCCACACTGCATGAGGGAGGTGCATGAGTCTCTTTGGCCGCAGTTGTCGTACGCAACTTTGCATAGCTAAATTGCAAATCTTGATTCGTATCTTTGTCACAAATCACGTTCCCTTTTTTATTAATCGTACTGAGATATAATTAAAATTTTAAACGTATCATATATGAAATATGTTATCAATGACGTACCTGTTCACTTAGGCTGAATCAAGAGCACGTAAGTATTCGATTTCATGCTAAATACTTAAGACTAAGCCATGGCTAAAAGAACGCATTGAAACAAGTGATGTGCAAGAAAATTTCGTTTGCTGAATAACAATATGTGTTTTGTAAATTACACTCACAAGCAGCTGCTCGTTTTATCATCAATCGTAGACATATATACGGTTTCTAATTCTAGTTCAAATAACATAATTGCAATCCAAGTGCATTATCTGTCTGTCTGTATAAGCGAAAGTGTTCTGAGCTCATGAGGTGCCGTTCCAAAGACGAGTATAACGCCTCCACTGAGCAAATATTTGAAAGTTACAAAAGAGTATACAAGGAAATACCTTGAATAGATAGAGTATAAAGTAAGCCAACAAGACAGAAAAGGAGATCTAACCCAGTTGGAAGAAACGAATGAGTGAAGCAAAAACAAATAACCTAGAGAAGATAATCAAAAGAAGGTTAAAGACAGGAAAGCAAGAAGAAATAGAACCAGCATGGGTCACCAAAGAAATAAAGAAAGAAATAAGCCAAAGAAGGATATGTAACAAATTAAAAAGGAAAGCCACAAGAATAGAAGAAAAGAGATACTATGAAGAAGCATATCTTAAACAAAAACAAAAATTATAGATAATAATAAAGAAAGAATATGAAGAAAAGGTTAGAAATGAGATAATGAATGATAAAAACAGACACAGGAAAATCTGAGAATATATAGACATGCTGAGAGGAAAGACCACATCAGAAAAAGAATGGATAAGAATATTCGACGAAAATAAGCAAGAGATGAAGGACGAAACCCTAGGGAAAGAGCTGGTAAAATTCTGGGAAACAATATACCAAAAGGAAAAAAACAAAATAGGAGAGATATGGAATGAAAGCAAGAAAGAACAGTATAAACATGACATGGAAGAAATAGTGAAAAAATTAGGACAGCAGATGAAACGCCATATATCTATAGGGGAACACATGCATGGAGTGTATGATCTAACAGAGACAGATTAGACCCATGAAAGAAATCAACATAACAGAAGAAGATGTAAAAAACCAACTTGAGAAAATGAAGGCAAATAAAGCACCAGGGCCAGATGGAATGAAGCCTGTTCTGTTCAAACTACTCTTACAAAGCAACAACCTTCAAAAAAGAATTGCCAGAATGTTTAAACAGCATACTGAAGGGCAGGAAAACACAGAGAAGCTGTTTTAAGTAAAAAACAACACTTACGCCCAAAAAACATAACCCTACAGTCAAAGATCTAAGGCCAATTGCTCTAACAAATGCATCATATAAAATTTTCATGGGGATCCTGAAAACCAAAATAGAAAAGCATATTAGAAATATAGGAAAAATGAATGAACTGCAGTCAGGCTTTACCGCACAAAGGAGAGGAATCGATAATTTATATATTTTACAATACTGCATACAAGAGACGTACAGAAGAAAGGACCCATTATTTGTAGTACCAATAGACTTCCAAAAAGCATTTGACTCAGTTAATAGAAAAAAGTTCATTGAGGTCATGATGAAATATAGGCTGCACGCAGAAGTAATAAATACAGTTGCCAAGATATATACAAATGATGTAACAAGCCTATGCCTTAACAATATAGAACAAAAAGAGCTAAATGTAACTAATGGAATAAGATAGGGATGCAATGGCTCAACCATATTCTTTCTACTAATAACGTACCTGATAATAGAAAAATTAGAAAATACAACAGAAGGTTTTAGAAATGAAGTAATAAGGATAGTGGCACTATTATATGCAGACGATGGACTAATACTAGGACACACACGAGAACAAATAACAAATGCAATAAAAACCCTTATGGAAATCGCAAGTGAATGTGGCCTAAACATGAACAAGGACTAGAGTAATATACTAATATACAACGACTGGTACAATATCGATGATGTGGAGATATGGAGCACATAGAAGGAATAAAAATAGTTAAGAATATTAAATACTTAGGAGTGACAATCAACAACATGAAAGACTGCTTCAGAGAACAGATAAAAAGGGCCCAAATTAAAGCAAAACAGATGGCAAATAGGGCTAATGCAGTCATCAATAAAAGCTGTAGCAGAGTAAAAATAGGAAAATTGCATTGGATAGAAATAGCGATGCCATCATTCATGTATGCCATGGAAGTCATGAAACTTGACAAGAAAACTATAAATGAACTTCAGAAGATAGACAATCAAGTAAATAGAACAATTTTGAAAGCGCCAAGTTACACAGAAAGTTGTGCGTTAAGATCTGAAATAGGGGCCTCTTCCTGCCACTCAAGAGATATCAAGAATAAACTATTCTACCTGAAACATACACTGAAGAGTGGTGGAAATAGGCTCCTATATGAGACAACCATGGATCAGTATGAAAAAAAAACCCTGGATAATACAAGTAAAAGAGTACATGAAAGAACTAAACATAAACTTAAGTAAAATTTAAGCAGTTAAAGACAAACCGTTAGAGAAATAATGAAGAATTGGGACAGTAAAGCATGGCAGAAAGAAATGAATGAAAAGTCAACGATAAGAATCTACAGAAAATATAAAGAAAACATAAGAGAAGAAATCTGGTATGACAACACTGAAAAAACAATGCTGATCAGTAGGGCCAGACTAGGTATACAAGGATTAAATATAGAAATAGGATAAAAGGAGAAGATACAAAATGTTTATGCTGTGAGGAACAAAAGGAAAATTTAGAACATATCTTACTTTACTGTCCAGCATAAAATGAGATTAGAAATAGATATAGCTTTATGCAGCAACCTTATCAAGAAAATAAAGAGGAATTAGTAGCAAATATACTCTTATTGGTAGATCTACTGAGGGAGGAAGTGGAGGATAAGAAAGATTTTATAAAAGAAATGTAGAAGTTCAGAGAGAAGAAACTCAAACAAACACAAACAAAGGAGAAATTACAACAAGCAAGGGAGCCATTGCAAAGGCATATCCCACCAACTACTACTACTATTACTAAACTCGGTTACGTTCTATCTAATTAAAACTGCGTCTTCCCCAGTAGTGGGACTTTCAGAAGTCTGATATAATATTATATCAAATCATATATTATATTACATTATACTTTATGTATTGTATTATTATGTAGGTCCATGGCAACCGTTTTGACATGTGTGAAATACTTAGGGACATTGCATTTAATAATATATAAATCCATTTTTTAACATAAGTAGCAATTAGTCGACAGTGCTGGGTTACAGAAATGGATAATATAAATAATAAGATATACAGTGTCAAATTTATTTAATTCACCCAGATTAAGGACATTATAGTATTACATGTTTTACAGTAATATGATATATTTAGTCTTATCGTCATGGTTATCAACAGATCTTTTCATTTATGCCTATTCTAATTGTTGGATTAATTGCACATGATTTTTGCTATACTTCTCTTATTTAAATCTTTATAATAAAAAAAACATATTTGTGACTGTGTGCATATGTGTGTGTTTGTATGTTCATATGTGCACCTATATTGAATGGTACTAGAAATGTAGTTTGAATTATGAAAGGAGATTTATACATATTTTAATTCATTTGGAAAAAATACATGAGGTATGTTAAGTATACAGAATGAGTATTAAGTACAAAATTCTAAAGTAACATTGCACTCCGCCCCCCCCCCCCCCCCTTACTCTCTCTCTCTCTCTCTCTCTCTCTCTCTCTCTCTCTCTCTCTCTCTCTCTCTCTCTCTCTCAAATATATTAAGTATTTTCTTGTTTTATATTCTCTATGCAAATCTTCATATCATGGACGTGAGGCCGACAGCCTGACCTTTCAAAATCCAACGTTTGGAAACTTGGGAATCTCAGTGGGTCACAATAAGACACCCAAGTTTATCCTTCATGCCTTGAAACCTGAGCTACTAGAGTGAGAAACAACACAAAAAAAGCTACAACTGTTTATCACAGACATCCAACTACTGTTTTCCTCCTCTTCTTTATTTTAGTAGGACATCTGGCTGCTACTGTTTTCCTCTAAACTGCTCCTAACTCATCTTCTTCTTCTTACTTTTCCTTCTCTGAGGGCAGCACCTGCACCTTCCCGCGCAGAGGTAGTAGCAGAGTGCTATCCAGAGGTGGAGAGCCACTGCCCAGAATACTATTACGTCTGCTCCCACGTACTGCAGGAAGTGCAGTTTCCTGCCTGCGTACTCGAAGTGAGAAGCATTACGCAGGTTGTGACGGATGGCGTATTCCACCCACCAAGCGGCTCTCTCTTTCGGGCTCTCCTTTTGGTCCTTCAAGGCTTCCGAGACCTGCTTCAGCTTGGCTGCATAGCTGTTGACGAATAGATAACTAGATAAATAAAGCTAACAGTCTCCTAACATTACTGTACAAAAGTTGTTCCAAATACTTTTCCCTTCTTAACTTTACAATAGCAACCCCCTTTCAATCTGACACGCTACTAGGCCTATTCTATCCCACATACTATGTTTTCTGTTTCTTGTTGATATTCTTCCACTACCATCTAGTTTTATGACATATTGGCGGTCTCCTTTCATTTCAATGACTTTTGCAATACGATCGCAGGCCTTAGAGACAACATTTTGCACTGCTACTATGGTGCCCGTTTGCAGGGGGCGGAGTCTCTTTGCACTCGAATCATGATGGAACTTGAAGTTTCAAATTTCCAAGTGTCTACCCAATCTTCCCTCCTCTTCTTTCGATCATAAGTCTGCCCACTGCTCTGTTATCTTATGATAGCTTTTAATCAAGGGGACTGAGTCTCTGAGTTGTCGTCCCATCGCTAATTGTGCCAGCAATTTATCGATGTTCCTTAGGCGCGTATTTCTATATTGCAAAATGGCTCTGGCAAAACTGAGTCGAGGCTTCCGTCGCTTCCTGTGTTATCTTGAATGGTTCTTTTTGCTGTACATACTGCTGCCTCTGCCCTCCCATTGGATTGAGGGTAATGGGCTGAGGATATTCTCATACTAAGCCCCCATTTCTGTGGGAAGCTAGCCATTTCAGTGCTTACCAAATTGATGCCACCATCGAGGGAGATTTCTTCCGGGGCACCCCACTGCATGAAGTATCCTTGGAAGAGTGGGATCAGCTTGGCAGAAGTAGCACCACTTGGAATAAAGGCAATTTCCAGCCAACCAGTAAGCCTATCTGCATATGCCAGATATTGTTTTTCACATATTTGAAACATATCCGTGACTGTCTGTTGAAAAGGATATTCAGGGGGTGGGGTAGGCAATAGTGGTTCCTTTTGTTGGGATGGCGCGATGACGTCACATGTTCTGCATTGTATCCTCTTGAGTTTCAATTGACCCTCCATCCCAGGCCAATACACAGCCTGTCATGCCCTACGAATCATTGAATCAGAACTTTGGTGGACTGAGTGTAGGTTAGAGACAACTCGGTCTCGTGGTAACACAGGTATCACTAGAAGTATGTGCCCTTCATCATATGAATACACCACCAGTTCGTCCACGATGCCAAGTCGGTCCTGTACGTTAAAATATGGCTTTATGCTGGAGTCCACTAAATTTCTTGATACCGGCCAAGAACCTGCAGCTACCATACTTTTTAGCAGCTGATATTCCACATCGCCTTAAGCAGCTGCTTTTACAGAATTCCAGTCGAGGGTTATGACGTCATCACTTAGCGACATGATCAATGCTGCAACACAGACTCTCAACCTCCTCCCCTATCTCACTGTCACTCTCATTTATTGGGGTCCTGATTACTGGGTATCTTGAAAGAGTATCGGCTGTCGAGTTTTTCTTCCAAGGAATGTATTTCACTGTGAAACTGTATTGTAATTTTTTTTCCTTTAATCGAAGCAAACGAGGATTTGCAATGTCTTTCAATTCTCTATCACCGAACACTTTGACCAGCGGACGGTGGTCAGTAACAACGATAATATTGGGACATCCCAGTAGGAATAATCTAGTTTTCTGAAAGCACCATACCATGGCAGCAGCCTCTCCTTCAACGACTGCATAATTGACTTCTGCCGAGGTTAAATGTCTACTTCCACAGAGCGCAAGCTTCCATCCTTCTTTGCAACAAAATGAGACTTTATCCTCTTTGCAACTGCAATGTTGTTGTAACACCAGAAATCCCATCCCATCACGCGACCAGTCAGTGATTACCACAGTTCACCTAGATTTATCATAATAGGCCAATCCATCCCCAATCAAATTGCATAGAATTTCTTTAGTCTTTTCGAATGCATCCTGAAACATTTCATCCCAGTATACCTTTTGATTGGTAGACTTTTTTAGGAGGTCTCGAAAGGGTTCCATTAGTTGAGAGGTAGCAACAAATGGTGCCAATTGGTTTACGAGGCCAAACCAAGACCATATGTCAGCGATGGTTGGTTGATTTGGCATTGGGAAGCTCTTGATTGCAGACAACTTTTCCTCACCTGGCTTGAAATTGTCCCAACCTAATTCATAGACTACAAAGTCTACTTCGCGTTGTCAAAATTGAAATTCATCAAGATTGAGGGTAACTCCGATCTCTTCACATACTTGTAAAAAAAACTTATCGTGTAATAAAACGCTTCTTCCACAGTATCATCATATAGGAGAACATCATCGAAACATTTAGATTTTCTCGGAATGTCTGCTATTACATCATCAAAGCGCTTTAAGTATACATCCGAGGCAGAGACATGTCACATTGGGGTCCTACAATACTGGTACCTACCCCATGAGAATATGAAAATAGTCAGGTGCTGACTCTCCTTATCTAATTCCACTTGATGGAACCAGAATAGGCAGTTTTGTATGAACGCACGGGTACACTGGATGCCATGTTGAACGGGGCAAAAGTGTGATGAGTTTCTCTTTTACAATATTTGTTTAGCTATTGGTAATCCACTCTTCTTCTTGAGTTTCCATTCCTTTTAGCTACTACCACCATTCGAACACACCAATCGGTTGCAGTTCCTGTAGGAACAGGCAGATTATTCCCAGTTTTACATCGTCGTCCAGCTGTTTCTTTACCTCTTGCTCCCAATGTTTGGGAATTGGATTTGGTATATGGCATGCGTATGGGACTGCATCAGGGAGAAGGTGGATATGGTGTGGCTTTCCCTTCATTACCGGTAATGGATTCCGTTTAATATTGAATACCGTACCAGAAAAACGCTCCAAAATCCACCTTTTGAGCTTAGGTACATTGGCCTCCTGAGGGGAGAACAGCAACTCTATGACGTCATGGGTGTTGCTCAAATCACTGGTGATGTCATTGGCATCCACACTATTGGGCCGTTCCCTACCAATATTATTGACTGAAATTCCGTCTACCTTAACATGATGGGGAAAGTTTGCATCCACTAATGCTAAACACTTACATACATCTATAGATAGGTATAGCCTAAAGACACCGCACACTACTAACACCTCTATGTTTAGAGCATTATTTCCCCAATGTTATTGTACAACGTACACTACCCAGTACTCTTATGGGTTTTTTGGCAGCATGATTAACTTTGGCGTTCAAACGACACAACTGTTTCACGTTCAGTCCTAATTGATGCAAAATCTTTTCTCCATAATACAAACTTCAGCCCAGTATCGGCAATAGCATCGATAAATGCTTCATACATTGGTACATCACGTCTCATTCTATGTTCAACTTTTACGCGCACATGTGGTAACTTTCCAGCCAATGCTGTCACCTGCTGGACCCCACAGTGCTGCACTAACGTGTATGCCGTCACCGACATGGTGTCGTCATCATGATCAACTTCAATACCTGCTGCCTTGTTATTCGCACGTTTTTATCTGCAATATCTAGCTAAATGACCCTTTACACCACACTTGTGGCAACACACTTCACTTGCATAGCAGCTAGACTTATTTTTCTCATGAATGCGCCCACAATTATCACATCTTTAACCTGACATGAGTAGCTTACTATCCTTTTGTCGATGAAGGCTCGATTTTACTACCGCAACATCACTATATTCTGTTTCATTATTATTATAGGGCAGCAATTCTTTCCCCACCTTGGCAGTAATGAGTCCCTGCTTAATTTTGCTGGCCCCACTATCCCTTTCAGCTGCCTCATATATTTCACACTTCTGTAGTATTTTGGCGACACTTATATTTTCCATAGTCTTGGAGTATTTCTTGTTTCAACCCACAGTTATTTAATCCACTGGCTAACCTGTGAGTCAGCATATAGTCACTCATGTCATTTTGGCACCGAGGGCAGCAGAAAGCACAATCTAAAGCCAATTCCTGACACCGATGTACATATGTCTTTACGGGTTCCATAGGCCCTTGCTGTGCACTAAAAAATTTATCCCGCAGACTTACACGGTTCACAGACTTTTGAGTTACTTCTTGGACGGCATCTAATACCTGACGTAGAGAAAAGCTTTCCATTCATCGGACGTGTAACAGGCATCCAATGCCCTTTGTAACTGATCATTGCAGTTCAAACGAATGCTTAGCACAGCATCTTCAGTAGAAACCCTGCCAATTTGGAACCAATCTGTCATAGACCTATGCCACTTCCTAAATGCTCCTTGTGACATTTTGTACAAACATTTGTTGGGCATAATTGCTCTCATACCTGAGGGGGCACCACTGCTCCGTCGCTGCTGCAAGAAAAGGTTTGCCATGGCTCTCAGAAGGTCCTCATTCCCACCATTGGTGCGGCTACGTGCAGCCCATCGAAGGCCCCCTCTTCTTGGTGTTGTTGAATATCTTGCACCCGACATCTTGAAGGCTTCCCGGGTCCTTATATCACTGCACCATGTATGCAGGTTAGGTATACTCAAACATGAGCAATATGCAATAGCTGTATATTCACATAATCTAATACATGATGGGCAACAGTGCACGTGACAATGTTGAGGTCACACTTACTCCAGCAAGACTGCCCCAGACTCAATTTCTCCTGCCTTAAACACATTTTGGCAGGAATACAAGTAACTTTCATATGCATCATATGGAAACTTCCTACACATACATATTCACATGTGGTCTAGTGGTCGAGTCAGTCAGGTCAAGTTAACTTTACAACAGCACCCCTCTTTCAATCTGACACGCTACTAAGGCTATTCTATCTCTCATGTGAAGGAGATGGGATTCCAGTGACCTCATAACGTGAACCAAAGATTCAAAGACATTCACATGGTCTAGTGGTCGAGTCAGTCAAGATTAACAAATAACTTACAATGGATTGTGCAGGAGAGTCTGGATAGCCTCCAATATACTTTCAGTGGTCATGTCCTCCCAGTTGACCACCAGCCCAAAGCCCTTGCTGGCCATGCGAGCCGCATTTCTGTGCTGGTCGAAGCTCACTGGAACGGCAAGGACTGGAACGCCGTGATACTTGGCTTCCTGAGTCCCTAGGTTCCCACAGTGAGATATGAAGAGCTTGGTTTTCGGGTGACCTGAAGAGGTTTTGGCAGTGAAATTCAGTGTTATTCTTTTGCTAGTAAAGACGCCACAATGAGTTACGTTCCAGAGAGATATTTGTATGTTGAATATTTAAGTACAGTATGATATAAGGCAGGGGTTCTTAACGGGATATCCTGAGAACCAAATGCTTGGGGTATGGGACTTGATCTCTGGATATTTGTATCTTAATTGATTTTAATGTGTCAATATATACATGGGTACATTTTGTAAGTGAATAACTATATCAAACTATAAACGCTTTTGATGTTCTTGCATGTTCTGTTCATAATTAAAGCATGTATTAAACTATGTTTATCAAGCTATATTGTCAACACATATTACTTAATGGACTTAACCAAAGGGTGTATGGAACCTTATTCGGCAATACATTAGAGGTCTGGAGTCATCAAAAGGTTAAGAACCTCTGATCTGATGTCAATACAGTAGTGTACGTTTTTATCATCCTAAAACACAATACACTATACATACAGTATTGTATTTTATAGAGTATTTCATTAATATAAATGGTACAAAAAAAATTGAGCTTACAGGTGGCACAAGGGAGAGTGCTCTCAACACAATTTTAATATGCAATCCCATTTGTTTGCATCTCTGAATGTTCGTAAGTAGGTCGGTGTTTGTGAGGTTCCCTTATCTTGATACAGCTCATGCATACTGCTCAAAGGTACAGATCTGCTTGATGTCCAGCAATGTAAGAACATGATCATGATAGGAATGTTTTTGTAAACAATTTTCTACAGCATTACAATTTACAACTTATAATATGTACAGTTACCAGTGTTCATGGGAATTCCCAACAATTCTTTAGTAACTTTGCATGTATAGAGTTCACAGGACAGTAATTTGTCTCTACCAGTGCTCTAAATACCTATCGACATTCATAGAACTGAAGGCCACCAGAGTGAGTAAGAGTTGTGTGAGAGAAATAGAACTGTGTCCCTTACCAAGAATGTCCTGCTGTGGCAACCAGCTCCTGGTGATGACGTTGGGAGGGAGGTCCAAGTCGTCCCCTTCGTATTTCCAAATGACCTTTTGGGGGACACGACGAAACGCCTCCAAGAACATCAGCTGTGGAAGGATGGAGTGTTAGGAATACTCTGAACACGAACTGAATCTGTCCACCTTAAGCTTTTCTAGACACATGTTCTTTGGTATAGCTTATATGAGTGCAGTTCAGGGATGCCATTTTTGTGGGCTGGGGTAGGCTCTTCCCCTCTCAAGACACTGATGGCCCTGCCAAGGATTGTTTTGCCACTCTAGCCTTTGAAATAACAATAATAATAACAGTAAACTTTTCACTCCAGTGAACTCAATACAGCTCTAATGTGGCTTCAAAATGCTAAATAAGAAATGTACACAAATTTCCAAAAATTTCTCGGGGGTGCTTACAGCGGGGCCCGTAGCCCTAGCTGCTCGGGCTTGCTTCGCTCGCCACCCCACCCATACCATAAATTCTAAACCTTTGCCCCCCTTCACATCCCATCCCCGAGAGAAATCTGAAGTGACACCACTGGTGCAGTTATGCTAAGTGTCAAACATAAGAGCATGAGAGTTCGAGCTAATTTATGCTTTTCATACTTATTATCATAAATCTTTCATCTTAAATTTACAACAACTCCTAGTTTCAGAGTAAGATTACGCAAACCTTTTTTTTTTTTTAGGCTGTCTTTGCAATAAGTGCACCTGAATACAGAAACCTAACCTTATTCTGAAGGGGTATGTCCTTGGCTTTAGCAATGCTGCCTAGACTGAAGTACAGGATACCCTGTTCGCCTGAGGAGTTTGCAAATTCTTCCAGGTCCTGCAACAGATCAGAGGTTTATGTTACTTATAAAAGTTGAGCTTTTTATGTTAATCTAAACATCTCTGTAACCAGCAATGGAGTGTAAGGTTTAAAGAAGAGACCATTAGGTAGACCCAGGTGTCTGAAAGACAGCTTATTGAAGTGTCTATACATAACAGGAAGAAAAATTAATTACTTGCTGTCATTCCAAAATCTATGTAAAGTAAAAGCAATCTGCTAAGAAAACTTGAATGAGTTACATGCTAAAAATATAGATTTTCTTCTGGAGGGAAACTTTACCAGAACTATTGTTTTAAAGAAAATAAAATTGATACACAGAAACATTTCACCCTAGGAAGGCATGCAAAAAGTTTCCCATATGGGGAAAAAATGTTTGCCTTCTCACCTTAGGCAACGGCTTTGGTGGCCTAGCATTTATAGTTCCAATTTCCACCTGAGTGGGCAGCAGAGGGACAGGCCCATCCAGGGCAAAATGCCCATTAATTAGAGTCAAGTGACTGCTGTCATAGAGCTCGGGTATAGATGGCATCTGAGGGAAGAACTCTTCCACAACGCTCCTGATGATCGGCAGGGTTGTGCGCATGTAGAGCTCGTAGGTGGCCCACGCCACCCAGGGATTCACCAGCCTCTCCCAGAAGGTCATGTGCTCGTCGAAGGACAGCAGGATTGAGGGCGTGACGGACAGGGGGAGCCAGTTCCCCTGCCTGGCGATGGTGAATATCTCCACGCCGGGCGTGCACAAGTCGACGTAGACGCCCTCGAAGTCCAGCAGGAAAGGGAGGGCTATCTCGTTGACGTAGCTGATGATGACGATGGCGTCGAACTCTCTTCTTCTTTCCCAGAGCTTCAAGATGTCTGCGTTCCGCCACATCGTTCTTCCGACGTTGGTGGTGACATTCACGATCCAGTTGAAGATGCTGAACATTCCCCGGTACTCGAAGATGTTGAAGCCCTCCAGGTACTCGATGGGCGCTCCCGTCGGGGTTTCTGTGACATTCGGATGGCTGGGAAGGAGAGTGAATTGGTTCTTTGAGACGTAATGATGGCTGGAACACAAAATCAACTTTATCATTTGTTATTTATTTATTGGTTCTTTGATGGCTTGTTCTTTCACGAGTTTCCGACCTGGCATATCCTGATCTGTAGAAGCTTGTTGTACAAAGTTAATAGCCTCTGAAGGCTTGTTCCACATGTCAGAACTGCACATTTTGAACGATAATCATAAAAATACTAATGGCTGGCTAATTCCAGCTGTTAAAACCTGCAATTCGTTGCTGTAACAGGTACTGAAGACTGATGGATTAATCAACTCACAGACAAGAAGACGAGTTGACTGATTTCTGTACCAAGGTAAACATACGAGTACTCTACCTCCCGTAAACACAAGTAAAAAATGCGCTAATGAGTTGTCTATACAGCAGATAGTGCTGTATGAGGTGCGGCCAGGTGATGGAATGTCTTGCAGTGTTGCCAGATGCACGATTATGTCTAACTTTCACTTTAAATTAGATGGAAACTACTGAGGCTAGAGGGTTGCAATTTGGTAAGTTTGAAGATTGGAGGGTGGACGATCAACATACTGATTTGCAGCCCTCTAGCCTTTGTAGTTTTTAAGATCTGAGGGCGAACAGAAAAATGCGGACAGAGAGACAAAGCATCTCGATAGTTTGCTTACATAAAAAAATAAATAGATAAATAAAAATCAACCTGTGATAATTAAAGGAAGAAAATGTGGAACCAAAACAAGATTTTCCCTGGACCCTTCCTGAGCTGAATGTAGAATTTATATTTATATTTATTTATATTTATTTAAGTTTACCATTTATTTATATTACATTGTCTGTGTTTTGCTGCTAGCACCTCTGTTGGTAAAAGTTATATAACTACAATTGTCGTTCCGTGAAGAGGAAGTAAGCAATAAAATGTGAAGTTATTATCGGCTTTTTACTCAAGCATCCTTCCATATATTGGCCATTTTTCAACAATGGGGCTGAAAGTTTCTAGGCTCAAGAACCTTGCAAAAATTCAGAGCGGTTTTAGATATCATTGGCAAGGCGGACACTACAGATGCTGCCTTCTCAGCTGTTTATGTGCGTATGTGTGTTTGTTTACATTCTAACCAAAGACTAATCACGCAGGGCCATCGTAGTACTCACGTGGACGAAGGTTCGAAAGTAGACACGAGCGTGACGGAATGCCCAGCGTCGCCAAGGGCTTCCGAGAGGGACTTCGTCAGGTAGTAGAGGCTCCTACTTCCGATGGGACCCAACACCAGCACCTTGTAGGAGGGATCTGCCCTTGGGGATTCTGAGGAAGCTCCTGGAGCAGTGGACAGAAGGGCTACTACCAGAGCCACCGGGAGCCAGAGCGTATTCATCTCTGAAAGATTGATTGTCAAGGAGTTTTATATGTATGTGTCTGGAGTTTACTTTCTGCCTCTGTTTTCCCAGTTCATGGAAACCTGTATATATATATATATATATATATATATATATATGATATATATAAATTTAATATAAATAATATATACAGGTTTTAGGAATAGGGAAAACAGAGGCAGAATGTGTACTCCAAAGCTTGATAGAAGAGAGAAAGGAACAGAATACGTGTGTATTTAATAAGGAGAGAGAGAGAGGATAAAAAGTGATGCGTGATAGTATAGTAAACGTTAATATTGTAATAACCTGTACTACAAGAAGTGTTAGAAATTCAATACATTCAACTTTATTATCATTATTTGTAAACGTAACAAAATGATACAACAAACAATTAACAAGAAATGCATCGGAACAAAGATGAAAATAATATGAAAAATATCGACAAATCACACGAACCTTTGCAACTGCCCACCCTCAAACAAGCAGCGAGGTTGTGGGTGGGTGGGTGATGAGGGGAGGAGCAGGCAAATGCCAGAGGGGGTTTGGATTGAGGTTGGGTTGGATTTCTATCCCTGGGTTATCTAGAGTAAGGAAGGAGAACAATTGCACTGCTATTCACTGAATATGACCACACCTGATGTCTGTTAATCATACAAATGCGTTCATACTCCTTATATATCATAAATAGATTCTAAAATGGTCGATGATCACGTCCAAGTGCAGTTCTCTCCACCAGCCTTCGAAAGCAGAACACAGAATGATTGATATAGCTGATTGCGAAGCGAATTATCTGGCGTTACAGGTGATGGAGGCTATGACAAACCACACCACTAAAGATAGACCTATGAGGTATATTAACGTAGCGTAATCGGTTTCTAAAACTGCAAAAGGAGTAACTTAAGAGATTTCATTCAAACTTACCGTTAATTATTTTCCTGAAGAATGCAAGGCATTGATGACTTCTCATGAAAGCTCCTCTAGTCAGCTGCTGTTGAACCAAAAATTTCCTATTATAAGCATTATTTTCACTTCACATTAAATCCATAATCTCGGATAAATCAAAATGAAAACGAACTTATAATCTTCCTCGTTCGTTTACTCACGAAAAATAAATCCAGTGTCCGAAGGAATTTCTGACCAAGACTAAATTCTTCTCGATGATGCTCGTGGCCTTGCTATTGTTCGGCATCGAAGTATGACCTCTTACGTCTTCCAGCCATGCTGCATGAGGGACGTGCGTGAGTCCCTTTGGCCTTAGTTGTCGTACGCTAAATTGCAAATCTTGATTCGTATCGTTATCACAAATCACGTTCCCTTTTTCATTAATCTTACTGAGATATAATTCAAATTTTAAACGTATCATATATGAAATATGTTATCAATGACGTACCTATTCTCTAAGGCTGAATCAAGAGCACGTAAGCAATCGGTTTCATGCGAAATACTTAAGACTAAGCCATGGCCAAAGGAACGCACTGAAATAAGTGATTTACAAGGAGTTTCGTGACGTCTGCTGAGTAACAATGAGATGTGTTTTGTAAATTACTACACACACACGGGCGCACACACACACACACACGCAGCTGTCCGTGCTTTCATCAATCGTAGACATATATAAGGTTTCTAATTCTGGTTCAAATAACATTATTATAATCCGAGTGCATTTTCTGTCTGTCTGTATAAGCGAAAGTGTTCGAATACGTCTAACGAAAGCTACTATTTTTATTCGTTTTTGTTAGTACGTTAGTACTATGATATAAGATTGGACTAAGATCTTCACACAACTGAATTTCTCGGAGACTACTGAAAATATTTGTACCAAATCTCCAAGAAAAATCGACCGTAATTCAAGGAGTTACTGAAGGGGAAAAAGATATCTTTTTTACCCTACGTAAACTGCCGAAGACAGAAGTGGTAAACAGAAAGAGGAATGAGTGTGAAAACAAGCAGTCACTTTTGACTGAGCCAAAGGCTGCCACAGTTATAATAATCGCGAGAACAGAAAGGAATCTTTGCCCATCTTGGCAAAGGATGACCCCAGCGTCTTTCGAGCGATGTGTCCGAGTGGCCTTGTAATTTGCGCGAGTGGATCTTGACAAAATCTGTCTGTCCCATCTACAACATAGAGGGTATTCTTGTATCCATGGAAGGTGACACACACACACACACACACACACACACCACACACACACACACACACATATATATATATATAATATATATATATATATATATATATATATACATATATACACACACACACACACACACACACACACTATATATATATATATATATATATATATATATATATATATATATATATATATATATATATATATATATATATATATATATATATATATATATATATATATATATATAAGCGAATACCGCAGGTAAATAATAGTCAGAAATCCAAGCGCTTTCGTCTTTACTAAGTCATTGTTCTTAGTAAAGACGAAAGCGCTTGGATTTCTGACTATCATTTTCTGTGGTATTCGTTATTATTTAATGAAGTCACGTGCATCTACTGTGATTTTTTAAGCATATTATATATATATATATATATATATATATATATATAATATATGGGGAGATAGATAGATATATATACACAAACCTTGTCTTCAGAAAAACGAACAATATGCCATGGTTGTAAATAACGAGTACCACGAATTTTTCATCAAATTCAGTGGCATGGCAGTAGTACTACCTCACTTCAGTGCCCAGTCTGCGGTATTACCTT
This sequence comes from Macrobrachium nipponense, assembly GCF_015104395.2. Taxonomy (NCBI): domain Eukaryota; kingdom Metazoa; phylum Arthropoda; class Malacostraca; order Decapoda; family Palaemonidae; genus Macrobrachium; species Macrobrachium nipponense. Next base: position 34,757,793 of record NC_061097.1, read on the forward strand.
TCATCTTTTGATTTTCCTGATTCTTGTCAATAAATCTTATTGGTAACCTTTCCTCTCTCATCCTACGCTTGATTTCTGGTCTCTCTCTCTCAATCTAATCTGTTCTAAGGTCAAATGAAAGAAACAGTTCTGTCCAAAGTCTGTCTTCTGCTCTTTTATTAGATGACTTTGAACAACAGAGACAGCACCGTATGAGTGAAGATTAAAAACACATTTGTATCAAGTATTTTTGGCAACCAGCTAATGTCACTCTACTGATTTTCAGCTGTTTTTGATATACCAAGTGACCATATATTTTGAGCGATGTTACACCTGCAAATGGGTCTCCTCCACACTTCACTTCTTGCTCTTAATATAACTCGCCTCTCCTTCTCATAGCTTGCATCCTCAGATTTGACTAGTAGGTACTAGTACTTGCAAAAGACACATTCCATTCAACTGACTTTTTCCGTCCTGCTCTCTGCCTCCTTTCTCCCCTTGCCACAGTATCTGCAGAGTCGTGCGCAGACAGAATAAAGAATTACAAGAACTGCTACCCAGAACGCGATCGCATCTTCCTGTATGTACTGGAGGAAGTGCAGTTTCTTGCCAGCATACTCCAGATAAGAGGAGTTACAGGCGTTACTCCGAATGGCATATTCAATCCACCAGACGGCTCTCTCTGCTGGAGTCTCCTTCTGGTCTCTCAGTGCCTCGGAGACCTGTTTCAGTCGAAAGGCGTACCTGGAAAGAGGTTGTTCCTTTAGGTCTATAGCAGAGCACACTGGCATGGATAGGTTTATACTAGCAGGAGCTGTTAGCAGTGCAGACCAAGATAATAGCAAGTAAAGCTTCCTAGGCCTAACTGAACCTTAACTGAGTGGTTTGAAAAGCTAGTGTCTCTGATAAATTAAGGAATATGTAAATAATGAAAGAAAATTCTGCTTGTATGATTCCTCAAGCAAGGGCACTCAAGCCTAAAACTGTGGATGCCCTTGATGCATAGGCAGTTGTTTAGTCAAAAGGTTTAAGGACAAGAAAAGGGAAGGCTTTCTGTGCCAACAATCACTGCTCTTGCTATGGACTCTAGTTTTATATTTACAGGTAGGTACCTGATCTCCACAATATCTTCAAAGGTTGTAGTATTTACAAGTGCTGTATGAGAAAGAAGTATACAGTATAATACCAACAGCTATTAATGATATCCCTTCAAGTCTTACAAGCAGAGAAACCAGAGAAGAAACCCCTGGATGGTAAACTAGTTAAATATTCAAAGCTCACGAAGTATCGTTGAGTATAGTTTGGGCCGCGTCTACTATGGCCTCTGTAGTCATATCTTCCCAGTCCAACACCAAGCCAAACCCTTTCCTAGCCATCCGAGCTGCATTCCTCGGTTGGTCAAAGGCCACTGGAACAGCCAGGACTGGAATGCCGTGATACTTGGCCTCCTGAGTTCCAATGTTGCCACAGTGAGATATGAAGCGTCTTGTCTTTGAATGGCCTGAAAAGACAGATGATAAAGGCCAAGTCAGTTTCTCAATATAAAGAAATGAGGTGTTTTTTAGTTAAAAAGAGTCTTAGACTATCATCACAAGGAGAGGCGCACTCCCCGGGAAAGATGAGAATGGGAACTGGGGTGATCACTGCAAATTCCCTCAGGAATTATTTTCCTGAACACAGTCACATCGAGTTTAATCTTGGTATTTCTCAGGGTACTTCATTTGGACATTCAGTTTCACCAGTGTTTACACATCTATACAGATCATGCATGTTGAAATTTTCCAGTCAGGCAGCAAAATAATATTGTCTAGATAAATCCTAAGTTCTGACAACTCATGGAGGGGATATAACTGGAAAAACAAAGCAGTTTTGTTACCAAGAACATCTTGTTGTGGTAGCTATCTCCTCGTGATTACATTTGGTGGAAGATCTAGACCTAGACCCTCTGAGGAAGTCTTCTGAAAGCCTCGAGAAACATGACCTGGAATAGTAATGGTTTGTGACCTATCAACTTTGAACGTATTCTGATCTTAATCTCATAGCATTCTTAGAAATCAGAAACTTGTTATAGATGGAACAAATGACTCAGTTCCATATACAGTACAATGCTAGTTCAAGAACAAAGTGTACCTTGTAAGAAAATACCTGCAAAATAAAGTTTAGGTCCTCACCTTCAGATGTTGAGGTATGTCCTTAGCTTTGATAACACTACCTAGACTGAAGTAGATGACCCCTGCTTCGCCAGACCCATTAACAAACTCTTCAAGATCCTGCGAAAAATAATAGTCATCGTTACAAATCTAGTAATCTAGTACTTAGGATACTAACTTAAGACAATTATTTTACTAGATACATATAATAATTGTGTTAGGTCTCAAATAAGCCGTTGCAATGCCCACCTTCTAAACTAGGTTTGTTTTCCTCATTCTACTTATGCGGATCTAATAATCAGCATGTTCTCATAGAATTATAATTTTAAATATATTTTAAAAGACCACTGTCAAATATTTCTGGTGACATTCAGTTACACTATATCCATCTATTTCATCACAACAAACCTGTTGCAATGGCTTTGGAGGTTTAGCGCATATAGTCCCAACCTCAACCTGAGTAGGTAGCAGTGGAATGAGTTCATCAAGGGCAAAGTGCACATTGATGAGCATCACATGACTGTTTTCATACAGGTCTTGAATGGGAGGCATCTGCGGAAAGTACTCTTCCACAATCTTCTGAATTAAGGGCAGAGAGTGCCAGTAATAAACTACGTAGATAATCCCACTCATAAGTGGGATGACCAGCCTCTCTAGGAGGCTCATGTGCTCATCAAATGGAAGCACGATCGATGGCACTATTGACATGGGAAGCCAATGGCCGAGATGCGACACGGAGAACAGCTCTGTTCCTGGAGTGCAGAAGCTGATGAAGGCTCCCTCGTAATCCAGGAGAAATGGCACAGCAACCTCATTGGCATAGCTGATGATCACAATGGCATCAAACTTTCGCCGTCTCTCCCAGAGGCGTTTCACATCGGCATTGGTCCACATCACGGGCATGATCTTCGTGGCTTCCATATGCCACCCCTTCATGCTCAAAGGGTGTCTCATGTCGAAGAAGTTGTAATCTTCCAGGTAGTCCACTGAGGCACCAGTGGTGACTTCTGTGACCATCGGGTGGCTGGAATCACAGGGAAGCGAGGTCATGGAAGCGTGGAGTTAACTAACTGGGAACTATATAGTGATTACTGTAATGTAATGCTCTACTCTAAGGTTAAGTTTCTTTTTGGTTTTTTCCAGAATTGTTTCTCGAGTATCTGATTTATTTGACTTATCTCAATTCAAAATCAAAACTTTATTCATAAGATCACAACTAATTGTATACATGTACAAAAAATACAAATATATAAATATTTGGTAAAGTAGTTTGTTCCTAGATTTTATGACCTGATTGAATCAGCTAACACAGAAATAGTCTAAAATGTCTTTCAGATGTACTGTATAAAATGAAGTTACATGACTAAAGTATGCTTTTATAGTCAAGAAGTTTTCTATCCCTGATAAATTAATACCCCATACTCTCCTGAGACTAAATAAATACCCCAGCTGGTAGAGGTTATAGGAGTGGTGGTGGGGTAGTAGAACTAGTCTTAGCATGGCAGGAGGGGGCATAGAATATCAAAGTGTGTTTTATACAACCCCCTGTAACATCCTCAAAGAGTATTCTGTAATAAAAACTTGAGAGCAACAGAAAAAATATCGTTCACTCGGAGGGGTCTAAAAGTTTTGGACAAGGGTATTACTAAAGAGTTTGTATTGACCGAAATATACAATTAAAAATCAGATATGGTAGTTGCAGGCTAGAGCACATAAATTCAGCGTGTGCTGAAATGGGAAATGAAAGTCGTCACAAGAGTTTATAATACACAACGAGATTTCTGAGTCCTGGAAAGGGGTCAAGTGTGCATGTACAGACACTATTCTGCTTCGCTCCACGGTATAGGAAGACGCTGCAGCCATCTAGAACCACTCTCGCTCACCTGGAAGATGGTCCGAACGTCGAGAGGAGAGTGACTGAGTGTCCTGCATCTCCCAGAGCCTCGGAGAGGGATTTGGTGAGGTAGTACAAGCTGTGGGTGCCAACTGGTCCGAGAACCAACACGCTGTATGGGCCTAGCGCTGAGGCGAGGGTGACTGACAACACTGCAGTCAGGAGAACTCTTAAAAGATGGACATGCCACAGCACCATCTTCGCGGGATGACCACACTACGCCACCTTCAAGTCAGGATCAGATTTAGAAAGGTGTTAGACGTTTATCTTGTAATTTCTCTCTTAAATGCACTGCTTCGGGTAACCAGCAAGGATTCTGAAATGTAGACTATAGGCACTTACACGAAACAGCGCAGGATTCAGTCATGAAAATGCGTTTCATTGGAAGGTTTCAGGAATGTTTCTCTCAAAGAGCAGAGCTAAACAGTAACATTATCTTCAGTGTCTTGCTATTACCACTCTGCTTCAATACAAGGATACGTGAGTTAACGGCTACATAAAAACAACAGGATTAAAGTTATCTAAATGGTGCTAGTTGCCAGCAAATGTTGGAGAAGCTCCGTCTGCATAATGGCAGTTGTACACAGGATCCCTGTACTTACTAGAGGTTGAATAGCTTTAGGTAAATAATAGTTTGTATACCGGCTTCATCAGCCTGAGTGCCTTGTGTTTGCACAACCAAATGACAACAGTTTTTATTTATTTATTTATCTATTTATTTACTTATTCATTCATTCGTTCATTCACACGATCTTGAAGCGTCAGTTAACACTCAATTTCGCTCAATTTTCTGCTAAGTTGGCCCTCTCCCTGACTGAAGAACTAACTCAATTCTTCTCACTGTATGTTATCTGCTATATACATGCACAGATTAGACCTGGTCATCAGGCTTTTAAGCCGTCCCACGCCGGCAATGGATTAGACAATGACTCAGGAAGGGCAAGCAGTGAATTTGCTAACCAGTGCATTTATAGTTCTTAGCTTACTATGCTGAGAGAGAGAGAGAGAGAGAGAGAGAGAGGATATGATTGACTCCCTCATTCGAGTGTAGTAGATATTTTCCATTTAGACCGATATTTCCAAAGTTAAGTTATTCTCTCTCTCTCTCTCTCTCTCTCTCTCTCTCTCTCTCTCTCTCTCAAACTTCGTATCAAAACTGGCCAAAAGTTGTTCACACTGCCTATTCAGTCAAGTCACAAGTTTTTCCTTCTTTAACTGTAAGAGTTTTGTCTCTGCAGAATGTTAAATTTAAAACTCTGAAAGACCATTTCAACGAGATGGTAATCAACTTCACTAAATGTATACTTACAAAGATAACGTTCGCACACCGAGGCGGTTTTCCGTTCTCAGCAGTATGGTCGACTGAACTCGCTATAGGACGCATCCAGCTCCTTCGTCTGTTGAACCCGAACTACTACTACGATAATAATACTGTCTTCGAGCTTGGCTATATGACCTGTTTTAACATTCTTCTCTCTCTCTCTCTCTCTCGCGAAATTGGTATGATAGGCAACAATTTTTCTCTTATCCTATGTTCGGTGAAACTGTGACCCACGAAAGGTCAAAATTTTCTCAAAAAAAAAAAAAAAGGTAGGAAGTTTAGGCACTGGAATTAAATTACAAAATAATTAAAAAAATCAATTTATGTTTTACCTTAAATCTCACTGTTTTTCGCCTCTAACGCAAATAGAGAAGAACTATAACCTAGAGTTCTTTTCCCACAACTCCCTATATACACATTTGGCCAAACATGCAAATTATTAACTTATATATAAGTTACTTAAGATGGTTCGATGTCCTCATGAAGATAGAAGCAGGAAGTTCATCTTCTTCTTTGCCTTCAGCTTTTCCCATTTCTAAATGGGGTCGCTGTTTCTAGTCAGTCTTCTTCATCTTCCTCTGTCCCGTCCATCTTGTTCTCTTAGACCCTTTTCCTTCATGTCATTCAATCATTTATCTTTAAACCAAACTTTTTGGCCTTCCCCTCCCTCTTCTGCCCTCCACCTCCATGTTCATAATCCTCTTACATACGTGTTCGTCTTCTCTCCTCATGACATGAAGCAGGAAGTGATTAGACGTAATATATTACAACGAATAAGAAACGGCACCATCATTATAGGTCACTAAAAATAAAAGATTAAACTCGGAGGGAAAGTTCTGTCCCATTTGTGAAATACGGGTGAACGAATATTATTTACAATTGAACAAAATTAGTAACTCGCAATAAATCTATAGTACAATCAATGATGAAGAAATGAAAACTTTTCTTTTAATGGAAATGTAAATCCTTTTATGACACTATATTCGACTGGGTGTTTTTTTTATATAGTGTGAGGTTCCGGGTTGCATTCTTTCATCTTTACGAGTCCATCACTTTATTATTAGTAGTATTTTTTTCTATCACAGTCATTCAACTCGACTGGGTAGTTTTTCATAGCCTGGACTTCCAGGTTGCATCTTGCCTCCTCAGAGGAGTCCATCACTTTATTTACTACGTGCGCTGTTTCCAGGAGTACACTCTTCTGCATGAGCCCTGGAGCTACTTCGGCTTCTATAGTTTTTCCAGGTTCCTTTTCAGGGATCTTTGGATCGTGCCTCCTAATGTTCCTATGATGATAGGTACAATTTCCACTGGCATATCCCATATCCTTCTCATTTCTATTTTCAGGTCTTGATACTTATCCATTTTTTCTCTTTCTTTCTCATCTACTCTGGTGTCCCATGGTATCGAGACACCAATGAGTGATACTTTCATTTTGGTTTTGTCAATCAATTATTAGATTATTAATTATTTTATTTTATTTATTTTATTGTCATTATTAATTTATTTATTATTATTATTATTATTATTATCATAAACAAAGGGATTAATTCATTATCATCATAAGTATTGTGATTATATTCGACTTAATAGCTCCTTCGAGCACCGGTCCTCATGGTGTGCACATAACCTGATCGTCTCCCCAGGATCGGATCGAATGTGTTACCATCTCTCTTGCAAACCAGCAACCATCACCCAGCGGCCTCTATTTAATAATTTGTCCGTCTACCGATTCAGCAAAATTAAAAAAAGCTATGCAAACCAGCAGTCTTTTAATAATAATTTGTCAGTCTATCGATTCAGTAAAATAAAAAAAAATAAAAACTATGAAAATGTTATTTTTTTAATGATGTATCTAACTAAATCAAGATGATAATTGCACGAACAAAGTGAATTGTTATGTGCTTGTCACAGACTAAAGCAAGTTGGTCTGCTCAGCTTATTGTTCTCGATATATCTCCCAGTTTCTGTGATTTCCTATTTATCTGATCAGCATCGTCTTCCTCTTTTTCTTCTCTTCATTATAATCATTATCGTTATTTTAATGAAAAATAGGAAAGGACGTCATAAAATTTAAAATGCTTCCCAACAAGCAACGAGCATTGCCTCATTAGGAGCTGGCATAGATCAATAAAAATTTGCGTTAATTTATTATAATGAAGTACATATCTATAGCTGGTTCACTTAAGGTAGATTCGTGGATGAGCCAAATGCTTACGAGACGTTTGTTTGTTTTTGGAAGCCTCTGATTGGTTGGTACCGGCAGGTAGGCGGCTCCCAGCCAATCAGCGTCCGCCAACGAACGTCTTGCAGGCATGGGGCTCACCCAAGAATCTACTTAAGTGAATCAGTCATAGATAGGTATATTCATGCATGAATATCCGGTAATCAGGTAGGGTCGTTCGCAAATCACTTCGTCTTTAATCACCCGATTTGATAAGGCGATTGGAGGCTTCTTGAGTCTTGCAGTGAAATTCACCCCCCCTCCCCCTCAACCAAGGTGTCTGGTTTAAATAGGAGGAAAGCGGTATGTGGCATCTGCCGATGACCATTACACTGATTTCGATATAATAAATCGAGTGTCAAATTATTCAATATTCTCTCTTTCTCTCTCTCTCTCTCTCTCTCTCTCTCTCTCTCTCTCTCTCTCTCTCATCTCAACACACACACACACACACACATGTTTACCCAGTCATGGTATAACTAAAGCGAACCTCTCTTTTCTTTTTTTTTTCTTTTTTTTTTTACACCTTACAAGAGTCTTCCTATACCCCCGCGCCGCCCGCCGCCCCACCCTACTTTCTCATGCCCACTTTCCTTGCCAGGAGGGTTTTCGCAATGTGGTCTGAGGCAACAGCAGCTCTTGCAACGCTTTGCAAGCAGCCTATGAGAAATGATTGCAATCTGCGCTGTCACTGAACAATGGAGATTATCTTGTGGCCAGAGAGAGAGAGAGAGAGAGAGAGAGAGGAGGAGGTGGGGTGAGTTCGGTGGGGGTAAGGAAAGGAGTTACAAGGATTAAGATGTCTCAAACACTTGTTAGACCATCCTAAGAGAGGAGAGAGAGAAAGAGATAGAGAGAGAGAGAGAGAGAAGAACTAATAATACGGTGAGTGAAAAATTAGTGGGAGAGAGGGAGAGAGAGTTGCAAGGATCTAGGATGTCTCAAACGCTTGTTTAGACCATCCTAAGAGAGAGAGAGAAAGAGAGAGAGAGAGAGAGAGAGAGAGAGAGAGAGAGAGAGAGAATGAATAATACGGCGAGTGAAAATTAGTGAGAGAGAGGGAGAGAGAGTTGCAAGGATTAGGATGTCTCAAACACTTGTTAGACCATCCTGAGAGAGAGAGAGAGAGAGAGAGAGAGAATGAATAATACGGCGAGTGAAAAGTTGAAGTGAGAGAGAGGGCAGAGAGAGTTGCAAGATTAGGATGTCTCAAACAATTGTCAGCCCATCCTAAGAGAGAGAGAGAGAGGAGAGAGAGAGAGAGAGATAATACGGCGAGTGAAAATTAGTGATAGAGAGGGAGAGAGAGTTGCAAGGATTAGGATGTCTCAAACACTTGTTAGACCATCCTAAGAGAGAGAGAGAGAGAGAGAATGAATGATACGGCGAGTGAAAATTAGTGAGAGAGAGGGAGCGAGAGTTACAAGGAGATACAAGGATTAGGATGTCTCAAAGACTTGTTAGTCCTTCCTAAGAGGAGACATCGAGTGCTCACTATCTGTAGGAGCAGGTTTTACTGTGCATTCACAGTGTCCTTCTAATGATTTTGTCTAGCTCTCTTTTAAACTCTTCCACACTGTTGCTGTTTACAACTTCTGGTGGGAGTTTATTCCACGTCTCACATACCTTGTACGTAAAGAAGTTCCCACAATGGGATGTGTTGTATCTCTTCAGTTCTAGTTTCCATCCATTATTTCTTGTTTGGTTTTCGTTGAATGTAAATAGGTTACTGTCTACTTTTGTTTATCTTTCGGTATTTTGAATTTTTCCATTACTTGTCCTCGCAATCGTCGTGTTTCTAAGCCATACATGTTCAGCCAAAAGGAGCAGGCATCAAGAAAGGACGTGTTCCCACCGTTGTAGTTGTTGTTATTGAAGTTTACTTTATTTACCAGACAATTAGAGGGATCTGACCGTTCATGGATGATTTATGGCTGAGAATATTAACAGCAGCAATATACGCTTGGATGGAGCTCGGTAGATCGTCATAATGGATTTAGATGTGTCTAGTAGCAGCGATGACGAGCAACCCTTTATCACAGTCCAAAGTAACAAACAGAAGAAAAGGAAAATGACGAGCAGTGCTGAAGAAATTATTTTAGGTGAAGGTTCTACAACAAAGAAGGTAATGTTATGAATGCTAAAAGGCCTCGGCTGTATTTTCCAAAGAATGCTTTGGGCTTCCACGATCAGGTTCGATGGGCAGTTCGGCTGTCCAAGTGTCATCCTGAATTTGAGGTTCTATTTAAGGAAGGGAGAAACATCCCATATATTACAGTGATGGATGAGGTAGCTGTTGGGTTTTTAACAAAAAGGGGCTTTGAAAATATTGTAATGGAAAAACCAAAGGAACCGTTTGGTGTATGTACAAAGGTAATTATTTTTGACTACCCTCCTTATTTGGATGCAGAGGATGTACTAGTTGACGAGCTATTCATATAGGCAAAGCGTAGAAAAGTTAAAATTAGTAGTGAGTATGTCCCTAAACCACTGGCATATCCCAAATCCTTCTCATTTCTATTGCACTTATTAAGTGTTGCAAGTGGGGTCATATGGGCTGGAAGTGCTTAAATGAGCATCGCTGTCGATTTTGTGGTAAATCCCCCGAGTCGAGGGTGTGTGGTGACAAAATCAAGGAAAAGGAAACAATCGAACCACAAAATGTTGTAATTGTGGGGGTGCGCATAATGCCAGCTCTAGAGTGTGTGTCCTCGAAGGCCCAAAAGTGATCGTTCCCTTAAGACAAATAATGAAAATCCAAGAAATGATAGCTCTGCTTTTATTCATACTCAGGTTCCAGTGGTTAGGGAGAATTTCTGGGAAAAGCGTATGGAACAGCGAACAGCAAAACCAAAGTTTGGTCAAGAATAAATCTCGTGAGGAGACGCAAGTTCATTATAATAACTTTATTTCAGAATTTCGTAAAGAGATTGAAGAACTTAGACAAGCCGTGTTAGGTATTAAGAGTACTATGAATAGTATATATTTGCAAAATAAGGTTATTCGTAATGAAAGGGTGACTCAAAATGTTGAGGTTGCAGAGGTATATGATAATGGTGCTGGTGAAAGCCCAGTTGCATGCAAAGTTGGCTTGTCAGCAAATAAGCCAGATTATGTGAAAAATGTGGTAGGAGATTTTACCCTCATTCTTGATGCGATAACCGAATATATGGAAAGTCCAACCAATGAGCTAGAAATGAATATTCTTCATTCTGCAAGTCAGTTAAGAAAGAGTATTACTCAAAATGGCACATAAACTCCGTATTATATCATGGAATATAAATAGTTTAAGAAAACTAATTACTGATTTGCATGCATATACTAGGTCTACAAATGTTGATGTAATAGCCTTGCAGGAAGTATAGATAGAAACGTTTCATCACTACAAATTAACGGTTACTATCATTTGGAATTACAAGCTGATGAATCCACGAATTGCAGAGGTTTAACCATTTACATACGGAATACTATTCCAGCATCATACTACTATGCTAAGTCAATGGCACTGAATGTTTGGCTATTAAAGTAACACTTCAAGATGCAGAAATATATATTGTTAAAGTTTATGTACATGCAGATTCTTTGGCTATTGAGGATCTACCTGATGTCATTTATTCTGAGGATTGTGTATTACTCGGTGATTTAAATGCTAGACGTATTATTCTTGGTAGTTGCTCCCAAAATCACAATGGAATTATTTTAAATAGATTTTTAGATGCGGTTGAAAATGCGTCTGTACTTGGTAA
>NC_061097.1:34769606-34795730 GCF_015104395.2 Macrobrachium nipponense
TTACCAAGTACAGACGCATTTTCAACCGCATCTAAAAATCTATTTAAAATAATTCCATTGTGATTTCGGGAGCAACTACCAAGATTAATACGTCTAGCATTTAAATCACCGAGTAATACACAATCCTCAGAATACATGACATCAGGTAGATCCTCAATAGCCAAAGAATCTGCATGTACAGTTGGACACAGGTTTCCCTGGTACACCTTCTTGAGGGACTTCGAAAAATTATATGGTAACAGTGTTACTGGGGGGGATGGGGGTGGACTCTTCCTCTCTTAGCAAGAATTCCACCAATAAGCTCTGGAATTCTTTCAGTGGGAGGAGTCATTAGGCAAGGTTGGAGAAACACACACACACACTAAGTAAAAAAAAAAAAATAAAAGAAATCTGAGCAGGGTATATCGCTGTAACTAAGATTACTGTCTCACTTTTAATATAAGTTTGTTTATTAAGATTCCATTTAACTTTCGTCTAAGTCGTTATCTTACCACCGTGTCTGTTATTATATATCGGTCATATTCATTACGCAATACTTAATTAAAATTGATCAAAATTTTAGAGTTATATTGGTATAGAAAAGAATCACGAACATCATAACAGGATATTTTAACCTTATCACGTAAGCCAAGTTTATAGTATCGGTTGCAGTGCTTTTCCTACCAATAATATAATAGGAAGCTATAAAGAGAAGTAGCAACACTTCATTGAACATACCCAAAAACTCAGTGAACATGTAAGTGTCCGACACCTTAGCTCCTCTCTCTCTCTCTCTCATATTAGCTACTTTAAAGTGACATGTCATCTAGAAATACCACTGCGCTAAGTATTCAATTTTGATATGTCATTAACACCCTTTAATCTTGACTAAACTAATATATGCATATATATTTTTTCGGGGGGCGGGGGGAATGGTGTCGGGGATAGAGTTCTTGTTGTTAAGCCGTCTTACAGGTTTTGGAATTCTAAAATGTAATTCAAACTGACAAGCTTCTTGCTTTTGCTGTACCGATGTCCTCAGCCTGGCTTTGCTACAACTGAAATGGGTGGGGGACTAGAGGTAAGGTGGGCCTGTTGCGACCCCGATGAGTGGACGAAAAACTAGATATGCTCGTGGATAGAGAGTATGGCTAGCCAAAAGCTCCACTTGAAATATTTTCTTGTTTATCTTTAATGCCTGCGTGTTTTTAGTGTTTATCCTAATATTATTATAGTACTGAAGATTTTCTGAATACAACAACATTTACAAGAAGGAGGATTAGGTTAAACTCACTCTCTCTTGTAAATACATATAGAATGAAAAGGGGAGAGAGAGAGAGAGAGAGAGAGAGAGAGAGAGAGACTAGATGTTACTGAGGAATCAAAATGAAACTACTAGGGACAGAGAAAATTCCACAACGTGTAATGGAAAGTGAAGAAGGACTCCCAAACTTGGTGCAAACTTTTAACCATTCCCATATGGTAAACTTAATTCGTTTGCCAATGATAAACAATTGTTGATATTCAGAGGTTTCATGTATTCATGGTTGGGTTTGTATTCCCTCTTGAAAATACTGTAGAGGTTATTCCCTACACGCCGTTCATTACAATAATTATTACATGATATGGATAAACATATCTACTTGGCTTATATTTTCTAATATATTAATTGTGATACATGTTTTAATGTCATACAGACAGAAATTCCTTTCGCTCCTATCATCATTCGTGTGAGGATAAGAGACAGACGTCTCCATTGTTAAACAGCCCCTTCAGTCATTTACCTGGCCATTGTGGAAAGAGCTATTTGGAGAAATGTGGTTTGATGATATTGTCCTAGGGTTCTCTTTTTAGATAATTTTTAAAGAAAAACTCAGGATAGTGAAATTCCCTTTAGATTTTTAACTCCTTTAAAATATCAAATTCACCTTTCTAATAAATAAATTATAATAATCATGATCTGGAGCTAAACGATATGCATATGTCTGTTTACGATTTTTTTTTTACATCATACGACATGGAAGTTCAGCGGAAGCCATGGGGTAATCCAAATATACACACTCAATTTTTACATTTATTTTTAATATTAGTGAAGTCCAGCCACCTTCCTTCTAGATCACCTCTTGCAATCTGTTAGGCATAGAAGGTTCATGGTTTCTGACGATCTGTGGTCGGTTGTGGAAGAGTTTCCATTGTGTTCCCAGAGGTTCATAAGTTGATCTGGTCTCCTCTCCCTCTCAGGCTCCTAACATTTTACCAAATTAGCCTAAATATTCTCAGTGAGGTTCATGTCTGTATCCTTACTTGGCCAGTCAAGCAACTGCAGATCCTCTCGACCTTGAAACCATTCCTGGACTATTCTGGCCGTATGGATGGGGCAGCGGTCGTGAATGAAAATGACAGGAGCAGGTGGGGAGGAATAATTCGGCTGTTGAAGTGAAAGAAGTTAGAAATCCTGAAGAATTTCAATGTATTTTTCACCAGTGAGCCTCCACTCAATCCAGGTGATATCATCCATATAATGTAAGAAGATCCAGCCCCACACGTTTACTGTGACATGCCCATTCCTGGTCACCTCGTAAATGTCTTCTGTAGTATCTGAAGGGAAAATATCTAATTTTTAACAATTTACGCTTTGCTTTTCGTAATAAGGAAAATAATTCTATATCGTTTGGGGAAATAAAATGCTAAGTAACAACCCTTGCAATAAGTTAAGAATGTTTATTCATCTGCAAGGATTAATACTTATAATAGCATTAACTTTGATCTGCAACAGTCCGTTATGATATGATATTCTTTAATTCAGTAAACAGGCTGTACTCTATATTATAAGTTTGCCTACGTGATTATTCATAACATTAATAATGTATTTGCTTAATGCCTGAAAGCTGGCCATAGTAGAACTAATGGGGGTTTTCAATGAAGAATTTTTATTTTCACACTTCTCGTAGCAATATAATTCAGTTAGCGGAAAATACATGGTTATTGACAAAATTATTATCTTTTGATTATAATATTACCCTTGCTTATAATTATTATAGTCTGACTGTTATTAATGATTTTAGAAACTCACCTTATATTATTCTGTCTTCAGTTATGCATTCTGCCGTGACTTCTGCTAGTAAAAGACCTTTCGTCACTGCATACGACTCGAGACCAAAATTCCATATCCTCCCCCACAAACTGTTGGACGAAGTCAAGCCTATCAGCACAATGCCGAGAAATTCCTTCTTGGCAAGAATTCTATGAGGTGTTCCTGCCTCATGCAGACGTCTTCGCACCGTCATAGCCTAAAGATTTAATGCCAGACGTTCACAAATAGCAATAGTATTGGTAAAAGGATCTTCTTATGCTGCTCGTCGGATGTCGTCGTTATCTTCACGGGTGGTCATTCGTGGTGGAGGTCTTCGAACTGAAATACGTAATTAACATGCAGATACCTAGATAATCAAGATTATGGCCTGTTTACTTATGGGAACGCTATTTGGTATTCTGGGAAGTAAAGAGAAAGAATCACTATTTTTTTTTTAACTTTTATTAGAAAAATATTACATGTCATTTACATAAGCAAGGTATTACAAAATATTACAAAATATTACAAATTGTACACCTACAATATTTACAAATTACTGGATTTTATTTTTTATTATTAACTAGACTTTAAAACTTTTTTTCCTTAACACTATATATTAATTGTGATATTACTTACAAAATTAATACTGGCTATTTAAAAACAGTAATTAATGTACTCTATTGTGAAAATATTTTTTATTCTTTCTTTGTAATTGTTCTTTAATAGCCACTTATCATAACAAAATTTGCTTTTAATAAAGGCATCTGTTTCCTCTTTTGTGTAATGTTTCTTTTTACTAACCCAAACAGCATATAAATACCCTACAATTAATACAGTGGCACTATTAAGATCCTTTTTAGTCCTATAATTGAAACTAAACATTAATGTTTTCAAAACATTATCTCTATTTATTTTACAAGTATTGAATAGCACACTTTTGAAATACTCCAATGATGTTTTTATGTGACTACAAAAGTAAAAAATATGCAAGGTGTATTCAACATCTTCACAATGATCACATCTATCACTGTTTTTGATATTTAACATTTTTAGCCTGTTGTTGGTCGCCAAGGTTCCATGTGCATATTTAAAGGCAAACTCCCTTTCCATGATACCAATGAAAGGTTTGTTTATGCTCTCCCATACCATTTCCCAGTCCAAAAGTGGATAACTCTCTTCAATTTTTGGTGCATTTTCTGGCCTTATAAATTTATAGCAGTCTTTACTATTCAAGTTTGGGAATTTTTCATGCCGAGAAACTTTCCTGATGACATCAATTGCTACTGAGTAAAATGATGTTGATAAAAATGAAATCTCATTAATTTCCTTCAAATCTAACAAGAAGCTTATTCTCATCTTGCAATAGAAATTGCTCAAACCTATATCCTTTTTAATATCACTCAAAGCTGTCGAACTGAAAATCGCTAATGATTTAAAAAAAAACATTTATTATTCCCAATCCACCTTTTTCTTTAGACAAACAAAGCGTCTCTCTGCTTAACAGGATGGTAAGTACCCCTCCAGACATACCGGAAAATATGCATATTATTTGAGCAATGTATTTTTTGATGGAGGCAAGGTGTGAGAAATATACCAAACTTTGGCGACCAAAAACTAGAGAATTAATAATAATAGCCTTCTGGAAAATAGACAGTTGTCTTGGACTAAGCATAGCTACTGATATTTCAATATTTTTAGCAAGGCGAGACCAATTCTCTTCACACGTCATCTCAAAATCATTATAATAAACCATACCAAGAATTTTTATACTTTCAACAGTTTTTAACCAACTGAGAGGCCAGGTGTTTCGGTTCTCCCATTTACCAAACCCAATTATACTAGTTTTGTCCTTGTTTAGCTGTGCACCTGTCGCAATTTCAAACAATTGTATTTCTTCATAGCACTCTCTAACTGAATCATCAGTTGACAAAATCATAGATAAATCATCTGCATAACCCTGCAGACATATATTTACACTGTTAGGTAGGCTTGGCCCTATTATCTTGTTGTTACTCTTCATTGCCCTATATAAAGGTTCTTGAAATATACAATATAACAGCATGACATCGGGCAGCCCTGTCTTACAGATCTTTTAATACTAAAGGGGGAACCAAATAAAACCCATTTACAAAAAATACGACTTTTACAATCCTTATACAAAACTCGAACTAGGTCCACAAATTCCTCTGGTAAACCAAATTTCTTCATTATTTTAAAAACAAAATCCATATTTACCCTATCAAAGGCTTTAGACCAATCTAAGCTTAAGATTGCCAAATCTAGACAGTTTTGTTTTTGCATGAAAAATTACATCTCGAATCGTATTATTACAATTCACAATTGACCTTCCTTTCACTGCACAATATTGTTCCGGGGAGATAATCTTCTCAGTAACACATCTCAATCTGTTTGCTAAAACTTTAGCAAGATTTTATAGTCCACATTCAGTAGGGTTATAGGTCTCCAGTTTTCCACCACGGATAAATCTCCTGTTTAGCTAATAATTTTATTATACCTAAGGATTGACTATCTGACATGCATTTCATAGTTGCAATGAATTTGAACACCTCCATTATATCAGATTTTATTATACACCAAAACTTTTTGTAGAATTCTATAGGAAGCCCGTCATATCCTGGTGATTTACTTTTACACATACTCTTGACAGCATCGAAAACCTCAGCTTCCTCTAAATCTCTGCTCAACAAATGTACATCATCTTGGTCCAAACTAGAATTACAGAAGCTAAGAAAATAGTCTTGACTTTTTTCCTGACCTGAGACCATACTAAATAATCTTTCAAAATGCTCTTGAATAAAAGCAGATATTCCCTCTGTACTTTCTATAATGGAACCATCTGGTTGTTTTTATGCTGGTAATGCTAGTATGATTTTTCTTTTTTTCAGCACCAAGTAGATGTGCAGACATTTTTTCACCCATTGTAAGATCATTTAGTTTGGCTCTTGCTTTATACCCTCTAAAATTTCATTCTGGATGTCACAAATCCTATTTTTGAGAAGCTTAATATTGTCATAATTTACACTAGTTTTGTAGTTTATGTCATAAAGATGCCGTAATCTTGTTTGTAGCAAGTTCAGCAAGCCATACTTTTCTTGTGATATCTTTTTACATAATTTGACAAAGAATGTTTTTACACTGTAATTTTGCCCAGTCCCCACCATACAAGTATGTTATCAAATGTACCTTTTTTCTGCTTTATACACTGCCATACATGCATAAAATTTCCATCAGTTTCATCAGAATCTAAAACTTTCACATTTAACTTCCAATACCCTGTGCAAATTACATGCGTGTTAATTCTTAGCCTCAAAACAACCATACTGTGGTCTGAAAAACTTATTGGAACAGTGTCAGCAGATATTATATTATCAAATAACTTGACAGTATACATCCTATCTATCCTTGATCCATAGTTTTCACGTATATAAGTGTACTCTGGTATTCTGTTTGAGAATTTGTAATTGTCTTTCAAGGCAAGGTTTTTCACAAGAGTACTCATAGACTTAGACAACAAGGCTTTGTTATTATTACTGCAATCTCTTGTGCTTGTTATGCAGTTGAAGTCACCCCCAAAGATTAGATAATCATTATTATGTCTCAGGTAGTACAAAATTTCATTTCTAAAGAAGTCTTCCCTTTCTGCAGATTTACTTGTACCAGACGGAGCATACACATTTAGGACAGGTATAATACATTTATTGTAACATATTCTTACACCCACAATTCTTCCATTAGTGTCCATTTCCTTAGTTAAAAGTTTTACACTTGTTTTATTATTTATACATATCATTGTACCTCCTTTTAAATTGATTGATGGATTAAACACTATACTTGTAAAATGAGCGAGATAACTCAAAACTGAAAAATCTTTAACATTATGCTCTTGAATTAACAGGATATCAATTTTATAGTACATGATAAGAGACACAACCTTCATTTGCTTATTTACTTCATTTAAGCCATTAATATTTAAAGTGGCAACAGAAAGAGCCATTATATCACCGAAAATTAAACAATTAAATTTGGTTTTTCTTTGACAACCTACCTTTCCCATTCATTTTTGCTTCCCTCCTTTTTTCTTTGGTGGATTTTCCTTTAGTGAACCTTAATTTACCTACAGTTTCTAGGTCTAAATTCCACTGACTTTCTGACATCATGTTTGAACCTTTATCATCATTTTCCAAATCATCTTCAATATCACTTTCTTTATTTACCTCTGAATCCATATCACATTCTTCTGGCATATCATCCACAGATTCATCATTCCTATACAGGGACGTGCAGAGAACTTTTTCAGGGCAGGTGCTCAAGTGAAAAAAAGGGCAGAAATATAGAGAGGAATGAGGCTAAATATATATCGGCTCAATATTCTTTCAAATTTATCTAAAATAGTCATTAATAATTCAAGAAAGAGATAAACATGACTGATATCATAGGTACCAGTGGGCTAATGTTTTATATGAACATAAAATCTACAGTACTGACTACCAGTAGAGCTAGGAAATTTAACAAAAGAAAAATTATAATTATTACTTTTGCATAAATGACTGCAAGAAAATCAATCTTTATGATCAATACACTTGGCTAATAACCAGACCTTATCATTTTATATTTATAAGAGATCCCTTCTGTGTGCCATTTCTTTGAATATGCTGATAACTTCACTGTTGTTGATTGTGATATCCTTTTCAACTGCTAGCAACAAAGGTTCAGATAACCTCTCCTCACTGGACAAGCTGCATAGCTTTGTCTTCACCACCTTGAGTTTGGAGAAGGTCCTTTCCACTGTTCCAGTTGTGATGGGTAGAGTGGCATAAATTGTTGAGAGTTCAAGCATAAGCGGCAATATCTCCTGGACATTGTTTTCTTTCGTCAGGTTGAGCATTGTAGCTGCAGTGTTCTGTGGCAGGCAAGGAGATGAGGAATAGAAGATCTTTAATTCCAACCGTAGCTTGTCTACTTCTTCTAACTCATAAAACTGGCATAATTTTTGCAATGACTTGAATGCCTCTTCATTCACAGATTTTTTCACCATCCAGTTGGATATTGTTGATTTAAAAATCGAAAACTAAATATCACGTGCAGCTCAAGAACTTAATTGGACATATTATGCAACAAATGAAATGAAACACAAGCTGTATGTGTCTCATTCAGTAGGTTAATGGCCACCTACAATAAATCGCTAACCGGGGTGAGGAAGAGAGGACCTGTACCGTTCGGCGTTCCAGTCCACATTACGGTGGGCCGTACCTATTTTCCTCTCCAAATCTATTAATTTACTCGACTCTCTTGGTCCACAGTCTCTCTCCCTCTTTTTGTTATTACACTTTTATAGCTAAAAAAGGAGTCAAAGCCTTAATACAGAGGCAATACCAGTTAAAATAACTACGAAAGCTTACCTGGCCTGTTTGTCCAGTCTAGCTCAGCTGAGCTTGCCTTGGCCCCAGTGTTACCAGACAGTGAGACATATAGTCAGCTGATCTTTGGTGACCCAGTGCCCTTGCCAGATTTATAATTACCCTAATAATAGTAATAATAGTAAAATAATAATATAATAAATAGTAAGTATAGTAATCAGTAATAGAATAAATAATAGTAGTAATAAGTAAGTAAATAATAGTAATTGTAATAGTAATAGTAATTGTAATTGATGTGTAATTATTATTATTAATTGTATTATTATTATTATTATTATTATTATTATTATTTTATCATTATTATTATTATTATTCATTATTCATTATTATATTAATTATTATTTTATTATTATTATTCATTGACACGGATAGGCGGCGGGCCTATAATACATCCCTCTCAAAAGGCACTTTTTTCCTTAAATACAGTTAAGCAAAAGGGGGTGCAGGTTTGGCTTGGGCCCCCCACCCCCAGCCCCAAAAACCCCCCCTGGCCCCTCTGCACGTCCCTGTTCCTAATAACACTGAAGCCGCTACAACAATTTCTTCAAGACTGTCCAGTTCTTCATTTTTATCATCATCAACGGGAGAGAGACTCCCAATAGTGTAAGGAACACGAGGTTCGTCTTGTGAGCGAGGTCCTTCATCATCAGTTATTTCCATTACTTGAGAAGCACCTTTGGGTGCACTTTTTATTGCAAAGATATCACTGTCACTGTCAGTATCCTTTATATCAATCATCATTATTAGTTGAAACATTGTGATTTATCTTCTATTTCAGTTGGCTCTCCAATAACATCATCAACACTTTCGGATAAAGGAAAAGTTACAAGTTGTTCTACTACTTCGCATACTTTACCCATCTGGTCTTTATCAAGGATGCTAGATTTCGCTTTGTCATTGCCAGCATTAATTTCATCAGATGGTGGCTCCGCATTTCCTTCATTATTTTTCGCATGCTGAATATCATTAGTTCCATTTCCGTCAGGAACATCACCCTTACCAGAATCCTTACCAGGCATTGCTGGAAAGTCATTCAAATTGAAAATATTTAACTTCGGTTCACTATCCATGTTACAATTAACTGCCATGTGAGAGTCTCTTCCGCATTTGTAACACGTCTTTTTTTGTCCATTGTACAGAAAAACAACATTATAACCACAGATATTTATGGAGGATGGGATGTTTTTCTTTATTTCCATTTTCACAGTGCGTGTTCCATTTAGCAGACCACTCGCCCTCCCATGAGAAAAAGTGTTGTCTTAGATGGAGGACTTTTCCATACTGGCTGAGGACACTAGTTAAAAGGAGTCTTCCAAATCAAAGGGTGCATAACGTACTGATACATAAGTATATACACTGCTCAAATTAATTACTAGGGCCTTTTCCCCATCACCAAAATTAATCACTTTGTCTTCATACTCTCGTATAAAGACGTCAAAAACATTGGCCTCAAGAAATTTCACAGCAACTCTGTTATTTGGTATATTCTGAAATCCTCGTATGTCTTTTTCATTTATTTTCAACTTATTGAAAATGACATCACATGCGGAGTCGTAATTAGGGGAACAGGAAAACTTTAAACCGATAGAAGTCTTTGGTTTAAGTTTCATAGGTATAGGGGTGTATAGTCGATTCATTTAAGGTAGATTCTTGCGCCTACGAGACGTTTGTTTGGCGGCCTCTGATTGGCTGGTACCGGGAGGTAGGCCGCTCGCTCAGTCTCATTATTTTCTACTGAGGCTTAGAAAACTAGCAAAATTATGTTTATATTTCTTTAATCAACTCACGCTTTGCTCAAGATAGGAAAATTTTGGTCATACCATAGGATTCGGTATTAATTGTACAACTAAGTCATCTTTTCCTGAAATCAATAAGATAAAACACAAAGGAATTACAACGAGTAAAAGTGAAAAGAGAAGCATTTAATTCTTTATACCTGTTTTTATTTATCATCGGATTTTGCATCATTAACGCGATTAAGATAAAATAAAACTTGTGTTTTCATACAACAAATTCACCCTGAATACGCTGGTGCTTTCAGATTTTGGATGCGTGTAAAATGTGAGGAGAAAATGAAGAATATGTCTTATTATGTTGCATCAGTAAATGATTCAAGTTTGACGGTATTGCTGAGTGAATGAGATCTGCAAGGCGTCGTCGTTGCGTTTGTCGCCTCAGCGAGAGATTTGAGTTGACAATTAGCGATATAAAAGGTTGCAGTTTCGACAATATTTACCATGTTATATTAATACATTTTCTGAAAATAAATACACAGAATTTACATTATAACTGTCGAACATTTTAAATCCAATATTATATAGTATTTCTGGGCATATTTGATAAGGAAAAGAATAATAATAATCAGATGGATGCATCTGGTATCATTAGCTCAGACCCATGCGGGCCGCGGGGAATTCAATCCAGCAAAGAAGTTGAACTTTGTGGAAAGACGACTTCACACTTCAACTCGGCCTAAACTTTAATCAGGTTGCTTCAAGATATTGTTTCTAATTTTATTTTATGAATATATTTTCAAATGAAACAGACATCAGAGATTTATTTGAGTGATATGAAATAATAATCTCAGTTAAGTAATAAACAACAAATAATTAAGAAAGATTGACTTCCTATCAGGCTGAGTCAAGTGCGACTGCAACATAATATGACATATTATTCATTTTCTCTTCACATATTACACGCATCCAAAATCTGAAAGCACCAGCGTATTCAGGGTGATTTTATTGTATGAAAATACAAGTTTTAATTCATCTTGATCGTATGGCTTATTAAAAATCCGATGATAAATAAAAACAGGTGTAAAGATTGAAACTTTTTCTCTTCACTTTTATTCGTTGTAATTCCTTTGTGTTTTATCTAATTGGTTTCAGGAAAAGATTATTTAGTTGTACAATTAATACCGAATCCTTTGGTATGACCAAAACTTTATCTTTTGGAAAACGTGAGATAAATGAAGAAATATATACATACTGCATGTTTTCTAAGTCACAGGCGAAAATATGACACAATGAGCGAGCGGCCTGCCTCCCGGTACCAGCCAATCAGAGGCTGCCAAACAAACGTCTCGTAGGCGCAAGAATCTACCTTAAATGAATCGACTATAGTTTGCCATCGCCATCAGGAAGAGAACGGTCCGTTTTCTATGATGACGTCACATCGCCTGAGGCGACCCGAAACCCCGGGCCTGAGAACGCCTAGAGGGTCTGAGGCAAAAAAATTCTAAATAAAGAGTCTATGCAACAAACAGGTTAACTTGAAGCACTATCTAGTTCACTGCCATCTTACTCACAAGTTGTAGTCCAAAATCACGAGAGAGACCTCAAAATACGGCCTAAAAACCAGAAATAATGAGGAGCCTTCCAAAGGGCGTTTGTAAACAAATAAGGCTTCTTCTTCTCCCTAAAGAGAAAGAATCACTATTAGAGTTCAACAGGACCAAGGCAACTGTAATTTAGGTTTCATAATTTCACGGGTTTATAAGGGGTATCGTTTAAAAAATTAATAAATAAATGAAATTAATAAATGCTATCCAAAGTCGGTCAATTTCCCAGTCTAAGCTTGCCTCCTTTTCCATTTATTTACTGTTGGAGGGGAGACGTCAAGACGCTGTGCAACAGCACCTATTGAAAGCCCACTTTCTCGTAGAGCGACCATCTGCGCCCGGAGAACAATATGTTGCTGTTCATTTGGAGACTATAACGAATACTACTAGCAGAGGACAGAAGCCCTAAAAAAAATTTATACAATACCTCAGTCTAGCCATGATTGGGTGACAGACTTGTTAGCGTGTAATGGAGGTGCTGTAGCAGTGATATCGTTATCACCGAACAAAGTGATATATTAAATCACACGATTACTGGAACTGATTGATTGATTGGCTGTTACTGGCATTGCAACATCTCAGGTCATTACTGTCATTGTTAATTGTCTGTTTGTAACACTGTTTACTAAAGGTGGTGCTGTTCCTCTCTTAACGTGAATTCCACTAATCAGCTTTCGAGCTGTTTTAGTGTATAAGAGGTTGGAGGAGGCAAACTTGTAATAAGTATTAATTCTCATAGATGAATAAACATTATCCTAATGCAGGGGTTGTTACTTAGCATTACATTTCCCCAAACGATATATCATTATTTTCCCTTTTACGGAAAGCAACGCGTAAATTGTAAAAAATTTAGATTGCTTTCCTTCAGATACCACCGAGGAAACATTTACGAAGTGGCCAGGAGTGGCTTGTAACCGTAAACGTGTGGGCCTGGATTTCCTTACATGGTATATGTGATATCACCAAGACTGAAGAGTTTCACCAGTGAAAAATACGTTACAATTCTTCAGAATTTCTTCCTTTCCACCTAGCCCTGTCATTTTCATTCATGACGGCTGCCCCATACATACGGCCAGAATAGTCCAGGAATGGTTTCAAGGTCTAGAGGATTTGAATTGGTTGCCTGGCCAAATAAGGATGCAGAACCACATAGATCCCGAGAAAGATAAAGTCGATTTATTAAAGATTGAACAATTCACAGGTGCCCCGAGAGAAGCCAAAGTGTAGTGGAAAAATCACTGAATTTCTAATTAGTTTTCTCCCATGTGTGCATAAAATTTCTTTTTATTTTTGTTCCCATTATTTTTATGCTCATCCATTTCGTATGAAGTAGCTACTGTCGCATGTGTTATGTACGTAATATAAGCTGGTTAGGGGTAATTATGTTTGCTTTATGTCTATTACAATTAGAATCATAATTATCTGACCTGTTATCGAATTACAATTACAACTTCAATAATACTGAAATAAAAAATTTAAATATTGGAAAAAAATTTCACAAAACTTTTTGCACAAAAAAAGGAAATAAATGAAATAAAAATATTTTTAGAATTGGTAGCTGGCTTGTTAAGATTTTCCCCTTTAATAATATAATAAATAAATTGGGTGGCGACTCAAAACATCTCTCTGTTGCATTTGGTTAAGATGAGTTCTCGAAAAGTAAGAGGGCTGCTCTAGGATAACAATCTCAAATAAAGTACTTTATTATTTGAAATTTTCAGTTACAATTACAATTGCCATTAAGTATAGATAAAAAACAACCGCAATTATAGTTAACTTCAAAACATATAATAAAAACATTTCAGATCAAAGGTAATGTTTATTTGTAATTGGTAAAGCTCTCTTACTGATTGTTTCACAGACAGCGCAGTCACGTTTTTGGTCAATAACACTGTAATGAATACTGGTATCAGTACGAGATTTTGCTATAATTTTTCGGTATAATCAAGACTTTAACTCAAATGAATGTCCGATAAAAATGCCCAATTTTTATTTGTAACACATAGAGCAACTATAACCAGTTACCTATTCAATCCAATCTGTAGGCAATTGGCGGCTCTCTCTTTGCTAAAAAAAAGTTGAAAAGTTGCGTGACAAACGGATTTCTGCTACCATGCCGACAGTTATGTTCCTAGGTGGCCATCTCTTCTTCACCTTCGTAATACAAGCATATGGCTGATGCCCTGAGTCCAAATGAAGATTGCGAAGGAGGTAACCAAACACAAGTATAACAGTAGCTTTACCATCAATCACAGTATCTATCGTTCTACTACTCCACCATACATGCAGATATCTCACTCTAATAATTATAATCATTTACTCCTTACCCAAGTCAATAGTCACTAAAGAAAGAAAAAACAATTTGACCTTAAGATAAAAATAGTAATAGCTACTACTACTGCTGCTGCTGCTAAGAATAATAGTAAAAAACTAAAAAAAATGTTATATTACTGGTTATTATTATCAATAATTAATTAATATTGTTCCCTTGTTTTCAACGTAGACCAAAAGTAATATATCCATGCCTAAGGTAAGGTAGTACGGTACGGAATTTGCACATTTTTTCCGTAACTGAACTATACCGTACCGTACTTTGGTAAAATTGTCGTTGCGTAATTCCGTACCGTACACATAGGCTAAATATCAACCGTGCCGTAACGTAATGCTAGCCTTGCTGGCAGGTAACAACCGAGTGAATCGTTAGATATAAACAATATTGTAAATTATTATTATTAGATTAGATAGATGGATAGATGAAAAAAAAATCGTACAAAATATACTTAAACTGAAGTAACATTCAGAGAGAGAGAGAGAGAGAGAGAAGTGAGGGGGAGGAGAGGTGAGGGAAGGAAGAGGAAGGGGGTTAAAGTAGGGGTGGAGGGAGAGGGTAGGCGAAGTTTTTTTTATACTGTTGTGTTCATATCCATTTCTGGCTAATCGAGCCTTTTGCCTCTTCGTACAGGACAAGTGTCTATTCTTTATAATTTGTGATTCATGATACTCTTATAAATTACGGTACTGGTGTAGTACACTATAGCAAAATTTCGAACTTATACGAATCTTAGTTACAGAGAAATAGGTTAGAGAATTCGCGAACACTTTTACCGAGCTCATTTTACGAAGCAGTGCTTAACGAGTATTCAGTTCTCAATGTAATTATTAACAGGAACAATAGTTATGTGAGCATATTATATTTAACAGTAGTATCTTTATTTCATACCATGGTGATTATGATCCCTATTAGCTAATTCTGCAATCAAGGAACGATATAATGATATATGGATCATGGAGTTGTTTTACTCGACTCGAAGCAGAGTCTGAATCCCAACCGAGGTGAGGTCGTCAGCAGGATTTTTAAATGAGTCAGACTTCATAACTACTCACCATGAATCGAAGGGACACAAATCTGGCGCTGCGAGGATGAATTGTCACTTTACGCGACAATGGCTTCTCGATAGAGCCATTGCACGTGATGTTGGTGTGTCCCCCACCACGGTACAGTTGCGGATAAGAAGGTGGGAGGAGAGTGGGAACTTGAACGACTTGCGTAAGTTGTTTATGCTGAATGATTGGTGGATATGTTACATTGTTCATGGTTATTTAATCTTGCTTATTTAATATGAACTTTCTTAAATGTATTTCGTCTCGCTATTATAATTTTGGTTAGACTACAGATATCCACAGCCATTCCAACACCACAGTAATATTTCAGGATTTCAGGTGCACCTCCATATTTCCACACCGGTGGGTGGTTGGCCCTTGCCGACCTCAACCATGAAAAAAGTTAGATAGTCGATTGAGTTGTCTCGGTAAAATTAAGCCTATAAGAGCATTTTATTTGTGCCCACCCCGTCACAGTCATTGTGTGTCTTTTGATAGCTATAGTTTATTAATTAAATGCCATTTCAGTGATGGCTCAGGAATGATTTACAGTTTTAATAACCACCAACCAAATTGAGAATATTATGGATATATGTAATCTCGTTCTATTTGATATGCTTTTGAAACCAAAAATATACAGCCATGTTTACTAAATTATGATCAATCCATCGAGTACAAAATTCGAAGAATCTAGAATTGATTGCGATGTTATATAGATTATAAGTTAAACATTTAAGATAATATGTTCTCTTAGCTCGGCCAGGGGGTCCACGGAAAACCACCCCAGCTGAGGATGACGCCATTATCAGGGAGGCTCGAGATCAACCCTTAACCAACGCCGAGGCCATTCATGAGACTTTGGATTAGAAGTGTCATTGATGACAGTACGACGCAGAATCCACGCTGCTGGGATTCATCACAGAACTCCAGCGACGAAGGAGCTCTTGACGGAGCGACATAAGGCGGGAAGGCTTGATTTTGCCCAACGTCATGCTGATAAGGGTTTGAACTTTTGGGGCAGGGTCATCTTTACTAACGAGAAGTGCTTCTCGTCCACATCGCATGGGAAGCTGCATTGTTGGCGAACAAATAGAACTCGGTATGATAAGCAAAATCATTACTTGCATCAATTATCAATTGCATTCTTCTTTATATTACTTATTAATCTTCAGATTTTGTTCCACGGAAGTGGACTGTCAAAATATACAAAGGGAGTTAAATAAATAAGAGTGCTATTTCTGAGATAAATATTAGTAAGGGACAGTGGCATCATTTGCTCTTTTTCCTCAAATATAATATATTTAATAAATGATTACACAATAGAATTCTTTCAATGTTGTTCATCACTGAGAATTCAAATTCTCCAAAGGTGTATATATATATATATATATATATATATATATATATATATATATATATATATGATTTATATATATATATGATTTATATTATACACCCCCATTTTTTTATCTCATTCAGATATGAACCCCGTAACATTGTTGGTGTGGTTCGATCTGGCCATGTCACCTGCAACGTATGGGGCTGGGTGTGTGTGCATGGTATGGGTGATGTGCTCCGTATCGAGGGACGATTTACAGCAGCTAAGTATGTTGAGCTGCTGCAAACCTCCTTCTTGCCTTCGTTACGAGAAAGGAATTTTCCCTTCCCACCAGGGCCCATCCTGTTCACACTGCTCACGTTGTTCAAGAGTGGTTTGCCAGACAGGATAACCTGCTTCTTCTTGAATGGCCGAGCAAAGGAGCAGATATGAATGTGATTGAACACGTGTGGGCCCAGATGGTGAACACATGGAAAATGGAACATGAAAGAACAACACAGCAACTCATGGCTCACATCAACTCTCAGTGGAAAATTTGTAGACGGAGACCGCAGCAAATTTTCAACCTTGTTCATTCGATGCCCGACAGATTGAGGGAAGTGACTGAGAGAGAGGGTGGATGGTCAAGGTATTAGATTGTATAATATAAATGTTATATTTTTTGTAATAGGACCTAAAATGTTCTCATTTTGTTCTCTCCAGTTATTTGATTATATGTTTGAATAAACATAATTCACAACAAGTTTTATTATAACCATGATATTCTTGATATGATATTCGAAGTATCTGTAAAAAAAAATGGCATAATGCCTCCATACAATATTGAGAGTATTGCAGTAAACTTTCCTACTTACTCAGGCCCCACATGTTTTTGATGTCTTCCTTATCACCGTTTCTTGTTAACAGCATTGAATTATAGAACTGAATGAATCGCTGAGCACTGTTATCATACAGTGAGGTCGGTAACAGTATTGGCAAATTGCCTTAAGGCCCGTCCACACGGCCGAGCTTTGCTCGACGAACTTTGTTCGATGTGACATCAGAAGCGGAGAAAATGCGGCAAAATTCTGACTTTTCCCGCTGTTTCTCCGCTTCTGACGTCACATCGGACAAAGTTCGTCGACCAAAGCTCGACCGTGTGGACGGGACCTTACCTGTATACTTTGTTCCCTGTGGTGTGGCCGATACAGATATGATACTCCGCCACTTATTTTCGCTTATTAGCTTCTTGAAGTCTATTAAAATAGTTTCCATTATTTGAAATGTAATGCTTTATATCCTACTGATATTCTCAATGTATCTTTGGTGTAAAACATAAGTTATTTGAACAAGAGTAAAAATGTGGCATATTTTTTGGCCGTTGTTGACGTTTCTGAGTATAGGGGTCATATGCTCTGTGGGACATTTTAAAAGGTAACTGTCAATTCAGTAGATGATACTCTTTTTATGTCAGCCACTATAAGGAAAGCCCAAATGACTTCACCTATCACCTGAGGTCAACGAAATATATAGTCTATAATATATCAGTGCATACATAATTTTAGAAAAATCAACAGTTAACCCTTAAAAGGTCAACCACGTCATATGCCGTGTTGCAGAAGTCGTCCCACACATGTTGTTTACGTCATGTGACGTTCTTTTAAGTTTTTAATTTTGTGCGCCTTCATAGCTTATTGTATCGATATTGGTTCTGTACTACTTAGTGCCTTATTAGAGGTCTTGCTGGCCGTTTGCACTGCTCGTCTTCCATTTGTATGAACTGCGCGGGGCAGGGGAGGTAAGGGTGGCCTAGGAGGTTGTCAGAAACGTCAAACCAGCTAATCCTGTGTGGCAAAGGATTAGTGGCGATAATTTTTTGCCGCACACCTTCGATTTTGATGATAGTATATCAGGAATAAAGTTTGTTTTATTCTATTTTAATAATTCTATAATGGAACTGACTGTAGAGAGATCCAATCGTTAATTTCATGTTATGAAATGGTAATATATCAAGCGAACACTCAAGGGAACAAGAGTTTGACATTACAGTATCAGAGATGAGAAATTTCTTTGCTTTGGTTATGATGATGGGTATTGTCAGGAAGGGCAATCTTCGATATTATTGGGTCACTGATCCTCTCCTGAATACACTAATGACATACCAGAACTGCATACTGAGCGCAGGGGTTTTTCTTATCACTAAGTTAGCTATTATAAGAGAGAGAGAGAGAGAGAGAGAGAGAGAGAGAGAGAGAGAGAGAGAGAGAGAGAGAGAGAGGAAACGCACTGCAACCAATGCTATAAACTTGGCTTACGTGATAAGGTTAAGATATCCTGTTATGATGTTCGTGATTTTCGGTAATACCAATATAACTTTAAAATGTTGATCAATTTTAAGTATTGTGTAATGAATATGACCGATATATAATAACAGACACGGTTGTAAGATAACGTCTTGGCCGAAAGTTAAATGGAATCTTGATAAACAAACTTATATTACAAGTGAGACAATAATCTTCATTACAACGATATAAACCGCTCAGATTTTTTTTACTCCTAATAACTCCGCCCACCAAACGAACTCCAGAACTTATTGGTGGAACTCTTGTTAGCAGAGAAGGGGCTCTCCCCCCCATCTTCCTCAGTAAACACTGTTACCATGTAATTTTTCGAAGTCTCGCAAGACGGTGTACCAGGGAAACCTGTGTCCAACTGTACATACACACACACACACACACACTCTTAACATACCCTCACACACACACTTAACATACACTCACACTCAATAACACAAAACACTCTGAATACCCAACACTCACTAGGCACTCACGATACACTAAATGCTTACTAAACACTTAAAACACTAAATTCACTAAATACTCATTATACCCCAAACACTCGGTAAACATTCACTAAACAATCACTTAATCCAAAACATTAATTAAACACTCACTAAACCCTAAGCACTCATAAATACTAAATGCTTACCAAACCCTAAATACTTATTAAATACTAAACAGTGAATGGACATCCACTCATTAAAACCTCAATAAACACTTACACACTAAACACTTGCTAAACACTAACATTCACAAGACATTCACTAAACGCTCACTTAACATTCGCAAAACATTCACTAAAACCCTAAACACTCACTGAATGCTTATATACTAAATATTCACTAAACACTACCATTCATGAGACATTCCCTAAACGCTCACTTAATATTAACAAAACATTCACTAAAACCCTAAAGACAAAACAATCACTGAATACTTACATAATAAACATTCAATAACATTCACAAAACATTCACTAAACCCTAAAGACTCAGCAAACATTCACTGAACACTGACACATTAAACAGTCACTAAACCCTAAACATTCATCAAACACTCATAAACAGTAACTAAACGCTTACTCATTAAACCCTAACAATTCGCTAAACACTTACTCATTAAACATTAACGATAGAAAAAATTCACAATCGCACTAATTTTTCATTTCTTTTGTTTTCTTCACATTAATGCTAAGTGATTATTTCTTAGGTCTTATACTTATTCATAATAATCTTCTTGAGAGAATGGAAATGTTCGAAGTAACTTGGTGTGGAGAGATTGTTTAAAAAACAGAGATCCTCTGTGTCCTTCCTCAGCCAGGTATATTTTATCTGACGAATTTTACACCACCCGAAAAAAAAAATCGACTATGGTAACAACAATATTCATTCATAAAACAGATAATACAATAATGTATCCATGATTTCATTAGTATGAAAGTCAGTTAAAACCAAAAGAAGGTAGTCCTGCTTTAATAAAACAAACCGAGTAGGCTATAGCGCAATTATTAGGATCTGTACCCTGACTATAGCGTATATATCTATTTAATGGGTGCGTATTACTCTATTTAACAAATGTTAAGTACATAGACATTTTACAGCAATAACTCTAATAAGGATATGAACTTACATGCTACTTTACAGTGCCAGTCTTCCAGCTACAGCTACATTAATGTTCATCTCGTAAACAAAGCTAAAGCGAGTACTATAATTGAACTCAATTGCTTGCTTGACAAAATAATAATATGACCGAATTATTGTGGGCCTACAGATGACTATTATTTGTATGAAACAAATAAATAATTTTTGTGTTAAATAAATACAAAGGATATAGAAAAGATAAAAATATTTATTAAATATATCATGATAATGTATAATACGGGTCAATAGTAGCCTCCTATACTAGTCTAGACATTAATTATCAGGCCTTGCCCTTCCCCCTGCCCATCTGTTAGGGTGTGTCTGTCTGGGGGAAACCACCCACTAAAATGTCTGTCATTACTACCGCAGTACTCTAGGATGAGCAGTACTATTGTAGTACAAATTTTACTTGGTATCTCTAATGTTGGATGCAGATCCTGTCTCCCCCTCCACCTCCCCACTCGTTGTGGGGTGTCTGTCGGGGGTAACCACCCACTAAAATGTCTGTCATTACCACCGCAGTACTCTAGGATGTGCAGTGCTAATGTAGTACAAAATTTACTTGGTATCTCTAATGTTGGATGCAGATCATGTCTCCCTCTCCCCACTCGTTGTGGGGCGTCTGTCAGGGGGTAACCACGTCTGTCATTACCACCACAGTATTCTAGGATGTGTAGTGTTATTTTAGTGTAAATTTTACTCGGTATCTCCTAAGTTGGATCTAGATCTAATTAACCCCCCCTTTTCAGTGCGTCGTCAGGGGGAACCCACCCTCCAAAATGTCTGTCACTGGTCATTCTGTAATCAGTAGAGTCTGCAGATATATTATATATTAGTTTTATCTGGTCTCTCATATATTGGATCTAGACCCAAAATCTAACAAGCAATTAGTGATGCTTGTTAAGTAAACCACCCATATATTTTCGGCAGAAGGTCAGTCTCACAGTTTACAAGTCTACTCCTAAATACCGGTAGGGGTTACAATCGGTATCTCGATCGTTGTATCTCAATGGTCCGGGCTGCCGGTCTAAAATAGCTCTTGAAATCATTTACAAGATTAATGTAAAGACATGTACACAACGACTCATTTACCAAGCGATTATTGCTCCTCACATGCCTCCACGCAAGCATAGGACGCATGGGACCTTGTTTTGATCGCAAGCACAGTTTAAAGGGAACTGTGACTGTCATGGTTCAGCGTTCGTGTGAGGAATAATTCTCCACTCCTACTGTTTTTTTTTTTAAGGTATAATTACTAATTTCTTAAAAGGAGAGAATGAAATAGGCTGCATAATTCACAGAGGAAGATTTAGTATGGTAAGGTTGAACCCATCCTATTTTTTTCAAGAAAAATAAAAGAAGAGTGGACGAATACTAGGCCTACAAATCATTTGACCGTCCTCTTTCTCTCTGTCTCTCCCATGTAACTCGTCTCCTTTCTACTTCCGTGCTACTCCCCCATTCTTCCCATCTCCCTACTTGGCAGGTCTAACTCCCACCCCTTCTCTCCCATGATCGCCTTTGGTGACCTTTTCTGTTGTGACGTCAGCTTACTCGATAAATAAATCGAAACAAATGCCTTACGGGACGAAAATAGCTTTTGCTTGGAACAGCGGATAAAAGCTATCCATTTTAGACTCAAAATAATAACTGAGAGAGAGAGAGAGAGAGAGAGAGAGAGAGAGAGAGAGAGAGAGAGAGAGAGAGAGAGAGAGAGAGAGAGAGAGAGAATAGTACATTAATTCTGGAAGTGTCATAAAAAATGCATTGTAAAACTCCGTCCTCAGTCTAGGGTTTTCGATCAGATCATCAGTGTCATTTGAACTGCTGATCGGTTAACACAGGTAAGCGAGCATCCGTCCTGACGTCGCTTCCAGCTAAACGATTTATAATTCATACTTCATTTCGATTAGAATAAATGATCAAAGTGGATAATTATACCAATTTTCAACTAATTTATCCGATAACCTCTCTTTTGCTCCGTTTCGTTAAGCTCTCGAGAGCTAAATTTACGAGTATGAACTTGCGTTGTGATTCTTGAGTCTTGATTGAAAGGTGAAGAAGAAGAACGAACTAGAATGATGTATGGTGCGGTTAAGAGGTTATAAACGAAGAAGAATACAGGTATTACAAAGATTCCTCTGCTTTTGTCCGAAGAACTTAACATCATTCAAAGAGGTATGTATGCATTACATACATACATACATATATATATATATATATATATATATATATATATATATATATATATATATATATATATGCTTAAAAAATCACAGTAGATGCACGGGACTTCATAAATAAGCGAATCCTTTTGTTATTTAGAAAAACTGAATCAACACCTATGCCCTGATGATATCAATATTTGTAAAGGTATTGTGTATGGTGCTATGAGTAAACCTTCTCCCCTTAATGTACCCGTGAGATTTCTCCAGGCTTTTAAGAAAATTAAAGAAGACGAAACAGTGAAGGTGACAAAAGCAGATAAATCTAATGCAGTGGTAATAATGAATAAAAGTGACTATATAAGTAAAATAATGACATTGCTAAATGACACTGATACTTATTATACGAAACTGAGGTCTGACCCTACACAGACAGTTAACTCCCATTTTAATAAACAAATTAAATCCATTTTGAAGGGCTTGGACCATTTAATTAAACAGTTTACACCGCAATGCGCCTCCCTACCTTACATGTATGGTTTAGTCAAGACACATAAAATCAATAACCCTATCAGACCAATCATTAGTTCAGTGGGCTCAGTTACGTATAATTTATCTAAATGGCTTGTAAAAATTCTTACTCCTTTGGTAGGAAATATTTCTAACACGAATGTTAAAAACAATGTTGATTTTATAAACAAATTGAGTAGTTTAAATTTGAATTATGATTTTAATATGGTTAGTTTTGATGCTGTCTCTTTATTTACAAAAGTGCCTGTAGATGACTTACTTGAATATTTGGAAGAGGAATTAGAGCGTCATGACATTCCCTTAAGTGTAGCAAATCTCATTAGTCCCATAAGGTTATGTATCAAAGATAGTAAATTTTGTTTCAATGGGGAATTTTTTGTACAAAAGTTTGGCATGACTATGGGTAATCCCTTATCTCCTGTCCTTAGCAATATTTACATGGAATTTTTTGAGACAAAACTCTTACCAAGAATTTTGCCCCAAAAAGTTATTTGGTTTAGATACGTGGATGATATCTTCTGTATTTGGCCAGTTCACGAAAACCTCCAGGAATTCCTTAGTAATCTCAATAATTTAGTCCCTTCTATAAAATTTACTGTAGAGGAAGAAAGAAATTGTAATTTGAATTTTCTTGATGTAACTGTCCATAGAAATGATAGAAATTTCACCTTTTCAGTCTTTCGAAAATCAACTAATATTGCCTCTTTTGTTCATTACTACTCCAATCACCATCAAAATGTTAAATTCTCTGTTTTTTCTGGGATGTTCCTAAGGGCTTTACGTGTCTGTAGCCCGCAGTTTATTGACGCTGAAATTAAAACTATTTATGATATTGCATTGAAACTTAAATACCCAAGGACTTTTGTAGATGTGGCATGGAAAAGAGCTAGAAAAACATTTTATTCAACCAATGACAAACTTGAATTTAGTAAGCATAACATTCTAAAATTACCTTATGATGAAAGGTTTTTAGATATTCCTAGAATTTTAAAGCTTTTTAACATAAATGTTGTTTTCAGTAATATTAATGTCAAGAGTTTAGTAATCAAAAATTCTCCTAAAGATCTTCCAGGCTGCATATATGGAATTCCTTGCAAAAAGTGTGATAAAGTCTATTACGGACAGACCGGCAAATCTCTTTCACAGCGTCTCAAGCAACATCAATATTCTGTGAGAACTGGGCAAATATCGAATGCATTATTTGTACATATGAGAGATTTAGACCATCCTATTAAACTGGGAGTCCAAGCAAGAGCCTTAGTCCCATGTAATGACACAGTTAAAAGGAATATCATTGAATCTTGTTTTATCAAGTCAAATAATAGAAATGTTCTAAATTTAAGTCTTGGTTTATAAACTTGATGCTTTCATAATTAAAAAAAGTTGTAGATAAATATAAGCAACAAAATTAATATAGTTTAGTGTTTTTACATGTTTGGGAAGGACTGTAAAAGATACTTTGTAATTTCGGTTAGGGTCAGAATCTGTTTAAGTTTGTGACCGTGTGATATCCGATAATCCTGGATTATCCCTTTTAATGTTTACCCTTTTGATAATTAACCATCTGGTATTCTTGATCTTGTTTGTACCTGAGGCCTTCCTCTCCAATTGTACTTTAGTAGCTCCTTGACGATGTCTGAATAAAGACGAAAGCGCTTGGATTTCTGACTATCATTTTCCCGTGGTATTCGCTTATATATATATAAATGTATATATATTTATATATTATATATAAACAGGGACGGCCCAGGACTTTTGATGTTCACCGGTCCACTTGAAGATGGAGCTAAATAAAATTGGGAGGTATATCTTGAAATGGAAGTATAAATTTGATGGGACACACACGCACACACACACACACACACACACACACACACACACACACATATATATATATATATATACTATATATATATATATATATATATATATATATATACATATATATAATAGTGATGGGTCGGATAAACGGCTCTGGGAAACATAAAACACATGCAGACATAACTAAAGGAATTACTTTTATTTTAGATTATCAAAATTTTCTTTAATAGTTCACTCTTGGATGCAACTTTGTCAATTATTAAATCATTATCGAGAGACATTAATATATCCCTCTCTACTGTTTATGGCATAAACTCCTGGAGGTATTCCTGTGAGAGTCTGCTTCTTAGACGATTTTTTATGAATTTCAAGGTATAAAAACGTCTCCCACAAGAAACTTGAGTAACTGACAAGATCAGGAGATACTTGTAAGCTAGACCAATTATATGATAGGCATCACTTAACAATTGTACCTACTGAGTATCTAGTAACAGCAGACTGGACATTCTTACATGAACATTTCGTTGCAATTGTCTCATGACTGTCTTCATTTAAATAAGACTCGTGTTCATCCTCATTATTCATATCTTTAACGGTGTAGTCTTCCAAGGGTGCATTTTTCAATTTTTTTCGAGTGCGTAGCTAGACTCCTTAATTCCAACATCAAGTTTTCAGCCGTTGCCCGGCTGTCGAACTTCAGCAATGGCTTACTGAGTTCTTTAAATCAAGACTCATACTCTCCAATATTGCTGTTCTTCAGCTGAGCAAAATTTCTTGGGTCTGGAATCGATAAATCGTTGTAAAAAGTCCCATGAGAAAGAAATCGATCACTGAGGCTCTGTGTGACTTTGTCCAATATTGGATTATATACCTCAACTTCATAAGCCCTCTCTGCGTCATTCAGCCTTTCACCATAAGCCTTCTCGCCAGGCATCGTTTTCTTCTTTCTAACTCTTTTCAGTGGCAATTCTATCTGCACCTTCAACTCCAAATCTGCATTCTCTTCATCTTCTAGCTGTTCATTAGTCCAACAAACAAAATGATCTGCAGCCACCTTAATACCTCCAAAATCTCTGTTTATTTTATTCAGACTCTCTTT
>NC_061097.1:34796230-34825531 GCF_015104395.2 Macrobrachium nipponense
AATGTGTATGGTTGCCAGTACCTTGATGGAACAACAAAATTAATGCAATCAATGAACTCTTCTTGCTGGGTTCCAAGTCCATTCCTATCCTTACTTTCACTCTCCACTTCCTCTTCCCTTCTCACTATACGAAGATGATAACTTGATGCCAAAAAATGAGGGTGGTCAAGGTGCACTCATCAAAGTTCTCTAGCTACTACCACCCCCCAAAAGTCCCTGTTCCTTGTACATTCATAACTTGTCTACTTTGCTTTGACCTTGAGCATCTGAAGTTTGGTGTTTGCTAAACACCTGGTTGACATGTTGTGATCTTCTACTTTCAATTCCTTTATCTTTTGTTACTTTCTCTGTTATCTTCATTTAAATTGAGTACATACTGCACATACATATAAGTACAAATGCAGAACTGCCTGCCTCTACCACACACATTTCTATAACTCAAACCACCTATCACAACCACCTAAGGTATACTTACAGTTCACTGACATTGCAGAATGAACACCAGTGATACAAAATTTTTCAATGAACAACTCCAGTACTAAATGGCGAGAGCCACAAAATTAACAAGTGAACTAGATTAATAAAAAATGAATGCACTTCCATTGTGTTTACAGGATGTGTTCCCAACTATCACCCAAAATGTTAAATGTTCTGTTTCTGAGGATTTTTCTTTGGTGAATAACAACCCTACATCATAAATTACCCAAATGACTAGTTGAACATTTGATTTCTCTTCTATGGAGAATTTTCATGAATAGCAACAAATATCATAATCGGATCCTTTCATTCGCAAAAACTTTTAACCAACTGCTTTTAGTGCTGGTAACTACAGAAAAAGTTGATTAAATTGATATCATTAAGATTCCTATAAATGTACAAAATTATTTACTCATATGAAAATGATCTTAAATAAAATTCTTAACCCAAAACTAGTTTATGAAGGTCAATTAAAAAGTGATTGCTACGGGCATTACCTCTCCATCTTGGCTGAAAAAATGAATAAATAAATACTTTTCCCATGGCTGTTAGTGGTCAATATATTGCCTTTGCTTTTGTAAAGTTAGTATATGCTGTCCTTGCTATACAAAGTTCTGTGCTTTTCGTAAAGTGCAAAATACAGGAGTCATCTAATAAATCTTGGCTGCAACTACTCTCTCCGATATCTATTATCTACTATATAGAGACTGATATTCTGTAATATAAAATAAATGGAAAATGCATTTTTTTTTTTGCAACCTCAATGGGTTAAACAAAAATTCTCAGTTAACTTTATGAGGCTAGTGATTATATTTGATATATCAGTTTAGTCAGAGTTAACTCATTTTTATTGTTATTGTTATTTTCTGCATTGTCGAAATATGGTGGATGTTCTGCGTATGGGCAGCATACGGTTGATTTTAGAAGGTGTCTATTGATGTATTAAGTTGTGTTGTGATGTCATAGAAGACAAGATGGAGGAGGCAGCATCTGGTGGATGTAAACAAAAACACGGGGAAAAGGAGACACGTGTGTGTGCTGTTTGTTTGGTAGGGGAGAGCTCTCTGTCGAGTAGGATTTTTTGGGTTGTAAGTCTTTGTTGTGGTGTTGTTCAAAGGTTTAAGCTGGAGTACACTGGTTCCAATACAAGTAGGTAGATTGCACATTTGTGTAAATAAAGCATGATTAAGCTAGGTTAAAATTCAAAGCTAGGAATGTGATTTAACATGGGTCGAATAGGGAGGTATCCAACTTAAAATAACAAATGAGAGATACTTTACCATGTATTTTTTATTGTGAGTGGTCCCCAGAAGATGTTTATACATCTTGTTTGAACTGACGGTAGACACCTTGCTCCCCTTCTCCTTAAGGCAAAGTGTGCAAGTGAAATACGGCCTTTCTCTCACTTCCTTATAAAGAAAGTGGACTCCTGGAAGACCAGAACATTTTATTTGGTTATTTTCTTAAAGATTAAAATTTTAAAATTTGAAGATGCTACGTTCAAAGGGACATCATATTTTATTATAACTGAAACACAAATTGATTTTCTACTTGGGCACTGGGGAGGGAGGGTTTATATTTTTGAGGAATAATGAATGAATGATTTTAAGTTCCCATGCGTCGTGATATTGTTGAGGAGAGAAGAAGAGACAGTAAAAACTTTACTATAATATGTACGTAAAAGCAGTACCAATTTACATAGCAAAATGTTATTTCATAATAAATTTAACATAATAGTAAAACCTGAAAACAATCAAATGCAATACAGTAATAATAAGAAAAGAAAATCTAAGTGTAAACACATCAACAGTCATACATGCTGATTCTCTCTCTCTCACACACACACATCAATTTCTTTAATTATCCTTGTAAAATGTGAATAAAACTGATTTTGTAATCAACCTTTACCAAGTGCGACCATTTCGGTTTCCTCAAAGGGTTCCCATCTCTCCTCCCTCCATCCCCCAGCCAGCTGTGTGCCATTTTCACCAAAAAATTTGAAAGTCGTACATACAACTTTATTACTTTACACTCCTGATTAATCTTTTGAACACATTAATAATAGAAAAAAATGTGAAAAGGGAGACTTTTTGGGTTGGCTGGAATGAATTATCCTGATTCCCTTTATTTCTTATGGGGATATGTTTTATAATTCGAACAGCCTTCTGGAACGGATTAAGTTCGAAGTCTGAGGTACTACTGTAAATGTATGTTACCCGTCCACAAGGGGTTAAAGTATCAGAAGATGATTGGTTATGAAATTTAGGTCTTGAAGACCAAGTGCTGAACATTACTTTACAGCACAATACTTTACTGTAACTTGTTTAAAAAGATTTACCAGAAAAGATTCTAAAGTTAAAGAAAGCTGATTTACCTTTACAAAATAAAGCTTTAAGGAAGTCACAAGTAATAGGAGAGAGAGAGAGAGAGAGAGAGAGAGAGATACAAACCCAGGATGGTTTCTTTGCAGTGATCAATCATGTCTTCTAATGAATTTGGTTCAAAGATTCCTTTCGTAAGGTTATGTGGCTGTTTTGTCAGCTCTGCTTTTATGTTGGGATCCTTGATACAGATGATCTGCTGTCGTACCTGTATCCACAGAAAAACAAAAGACAATTTTACTTTCAAAAGGAATTTTGCTTCAGCATTCAAAAAAAAAATGTTAAGCGAGTTCTCTCCACACTTCCCTGTCTTCTGTACTTTCTGCCTGTACTCTCACCTTACTCTAGGTCTCGACCTGTGTCCTCCTTACTACAAATATCTTTGCCTACTGAAGATCTCAACATACTTCTGCTTCTAGCTAAGGATATAGTTACTTCATTGTGCATTATATTGACAAAATACTACATAAATATCTAAAAATAATACTCAAGAGACTGACTCAAGTTTTCTTTCTTGTTTTGAAAGAATAAAGTCCCGGCCACTAGAGCCACACAGGGCATTACAATAAGTGTGATAAAAGTCTTGTGTACAGTACTACACAGACATCATCCTACTTCCCAACTACCCAACATTCAGATGCAGTGTTCTCCCTGTATTCGCGGGGGATGGGTACCAGACCCTGCCTATTTTGTTGGTTAAAACTCAAGAAAAACCAACTAAAGATGTTTATACCGGTTTTATCACAAAAAGTGCATTTTATGATGAAACTGATAACCACCCCCGCCCCCCTGGAATTTGTGGATATTTCTCATGGAAAAATACAGAGAATGGGTGACTTTTCTGCGAATAATGGAGGTGTATGTTCCAGAGAGAAATCCGCGAATACATGAGTCCGCGAATATGGGGGGTTCACTGTACATACAAATGGGATTGCAAATCATAACTGCATTCAGGGTGCTCCCTTTGCATCCTGAAACTAAAACTTTGTTGATACTCCTTTTCTGTACATAAAGCACTGTACTATGTAGTGTACATATTGTGTTTTATGATGAAAAAATGTACAATATGTACTGTATTGATTTTATATCATACTGTACTAAAATAAGCATGAAGAATAACGTAATGAACTTGCAAGCAATTCAACATACAAACGGGCATCAGGAACATGACTCGTTTGTTTCAATAGGGTGTTGTCTGTATACTATGGAGGTGGCAATGTACAGCATACAAAATGCAATAGTTAATTTACCTTTTTATGTGGTTTTCCCTTTTCATGAGTAATGAAAGGATCATAGCCTGTCAACTCGACGTTGCAAGTCTGAAATACAAGAAAAAGTCAGTTCAGTATACATTCATTGTACTTATGACCCGGACGTCAATGAAATAGGGGGAATGTTTAAACAACTTGCATTATTCCTAGAATATACAAATCCCTTGTCATGGATACCTACAATGGCAGCTGGTCCCAGTTGCTCAAGAACTTGGTAACGAAGTTTTTAAATCTGGCACTGCCAGTGAAGGGCTGCGGGTAACCAACCACTCATGTATTTCTTTCTCTTTCTTTAAATCCTCAGCTGAAAAACCTTATGGGAAATGTCAACGGACTGTAAACCTGAGGGAAATCAGCATGTGGAGAGACAAAACTTATAGGCAAAGGTGACAAACAAAAATTTGAGGGAATAGAAAATAAAACTGACACATGAGATTCAGGAGACATCTGCAGAGTGAAGGAATGAATTTGCTCCTTGTTTAAACATTTGGAGACCAGGAGATTTGGCAACCTGTTCCACATTTGAATTTTAGCCAAGATAAAATGCCTAGCTGTCTTTCGACAGCCAGGTAATGGAGGGTTGGTTACAGGCGGGATTATGACCAACACCTTGGGTTTATAAATCTAGGAAAAATGGAAAGTATCTTACATTCCTACAAGAACACAAATTTTTGTCTTAAAAAAAAAAAAAAAAAAAAAAAAAAAAAAAAAAAAAAAAAAAAAAAAAAAAAAAAAAAAAAAAAAAAAAAAAAAAAAAAAAAAAAAATTATTAACACTGCCTTCACAACAGGCTACATTCTCTAGAAGTGTAAAATTTCCATGTTATAAATGTTGAGAGTATTTTTCTCTAACAACACACATTTATTTCCAATATACATTACCAAATATTAATTTCCAATATAAAAATACTATTAAGAGATTCCCCTATAATACCAGACAATAATAGTAACACCCTATCTTAGCAGAATTCTGTACTTATCAGCTACATTAATTTGGTTATTTTTTTTTATGTTACCATTTTACAAGGTACATTTTTAGATAAATCTCTCAAAAGGAATGTCAAGTGTAAAGATCAGGTTAGCTTAGGTCAGGATCTATGTGGAATTGCTATCGGCTACAAGATATCTAGAAAATATTCAGGTGCAGGCTATACAGTACAGGCAGTCTCTGGTTTATGGCAGGTTAACAGCGCTGTCAGTCTGGAACGACGTCACCCGGGGACTGCCTGTATAGGGTCTTTGTTGCTTAACAAATCGTAACTTATTAGAAAGCAACATCCCTTGATCAAAAGTCTGTAAAAGCCGAGGTGCTACTTTCAATTCTCTATGCTCTGGTGTACGAAAAAGGGGACATACATACCAAACATTTGACTTTCAAACGGCAGCTATTCTGGCATTCCATGTAATCAATTACATAATCATTTCCTGGGACCGTGTTATATACAACATCTGAAAAACAGAGAGCAAGGCATATAATGATCATTTTACAATACATAGCAGAAACACAGAAACCTCAAACGAATGTGACAATGAGCAAATAGTAAATTAAACGGTCCACAATCCTCAATTATCAGTACCAAATATGTGATCTTTTCCTTGTGCAAGATTTTCTACTATTATAATTACTTATTTCTTGTAACCTGATGGAATATGAGGTTTACAGGAATAAACTATAACAATTCTGGCTCTTGAATGATACAGTGTATGGTTCAAAAACTGATGTAAGAGTCTAGTTTCCTCATAGGAATATTTGAGTTAACCACATTGAGAGAGAGAAAAAAAAAAAAGCTTTATCTCGTCTGAATGTTGGAGTGAGGG
This sequence comes from Macrobrachium nipponense, assembly GCF_015104395.2. Lineage (NCBI taxonomy): Eukaryota > Metazoa > Arthropoda > Malacostraca > Decapoda > Palaemonidae > Macrobrachium > Macrobrachium nipponense. The sequence goes on from NC_061097.1 coordinate 34,802,177, forward strand.
GCTGCTACTGCAGCTTATGTGTGTATATGTATATATATGTGTGTATATGTGTAACTAGTGGATTAAAAAAAATAAATAAATAATAGGCATTGAGCAGTACATGTTCCTTACACGATTTGTGGACTTCTCTGGATCAGAGATTTGTGTTTTTTTTTTTTTTTTATGATGCTGTAATTGTAAATAAAACTAAGTTAAGTAATGACTGTGTGATTTTCTCTCCTAGAAATTACTGAACTATATACGGCTGCTCTTGATATAATCAAAATTCAATCAGCACTGGTTCCCCAGAAAGTGAAACCACTACTACAGAACTTTTCTTTCTTATGTAATGTAGGCTAAATGAAATCACAGCTATGGAGCTATTGCTTACAGTACTTGCTAGCCTTATGACTTTGTACATGGCATGTTCCCGCTACTGCCTAGTGTGGAAAAGTGTGTAACTCTTAGGTTATTCAGCATCCAGAGCTGATGCCAGTTAGACGAGTTCCACTTCCTGTGTAACTTTTCTCCATTTAGAAATAAAACAGGGAAAAAGGGAACTATAAAAATTGTTATTATTATTCTGAAGATGAACCCTATTGAAAAGGAACAAGTCCACAAGGGCCACTGACTAGAAATTCAAACTGCCAAGGATATGGCATTTATTGGATTCAAACTGCCAAGGATATGGTGTTTATTGGAAGTAACATATGGCAAAAGGAAATACAGAAAGAAGAGATCAGTTATTAAAAAAGAAAATTATAAATGAGCATACTAATAAAAGAGATAAAATTGTAAATAAATGATTAAAATAAAAGGAGAACTGTTTTAGGATACTAATGCATTGCTGCATCTTGCTTGAACTTTTGAGATTCCACTTGTACAGCAATCTGGTCACTCTCGGTAGGAAATGATGATCAGGGATAAATTGTTTGTGTGAGAGATCTGTGTTAAAATACAACGCAAGAAAAATCGACAAACAAGAGACAATATGTCAATGGTACAAGTCAAAACTTCTTACCGATTGCGTCCTGAAGCCGGTCACGATTATCTTCTCCATTATCTAGATACCAGAAGTCACGAAATCTCGCCTCCACATCTAAAATATTTTCTGCTTTTTCCTGCAATGATAAATAAACAATGCATGATAAAAAAAGGAGGAAGATTTTTTTTTTTATGAATAATAAATCACTTCAATTACAGACATATTCACATTCTCCCACTGCAAAGAGGAGGATACTACCAGCAATCTACTTCATGTAGAAAACTGTAAGCAGTGCTGATGTGTTCCCAATTTCACTCGTCATCCCCTTCCATTGGACTTTTCCCACTCTGCAGTCCAACACCCTTTTTATTTTTATTTTCTTATCTCTATCAATAGGAAGAGAGAAATAAAACTTACATGTTTCTTAAACTAATATATAGCAGTGGCTAGCCAGTCTGACTGATTCACTGTGCCCTTGAGGCCTACCTATCCACACTGTATCAGGTTGTACAAACATAACAAAATAACATCAGAATAACAAACATGCCATGCTTTGGAAGGGAATGCATTCTTGTAAATATACTACTAGCTGATCATTAAATACAAATTCGTGAACTGTTCCACTGCTTTATACCTGTACACCATTAGTTTGCAAAAACTTAATTTTCATAGTCTTTACCATAACCACTCACTCAGAGTTGAGAAGGGGGACATGTAGTTTGGTGGCAGAGAAATGCCTGAAACAGGGAGTGATAAAATCACTTACTGATCAATGGATTGCGGGACAGAATTCCTAGGCTTCTCGCAGAGGACAGAAAATCACATACTTCAGCAATCCATGACTTTATGAGTGGTGATCTAGGCACAGAATGACAAGGCTCTCTGGGAGAAGGAAGGCTTCTGTCATACACCTCTCTCTAACATTGGCCAAAATTATAGAATAAGGACAGAATATACAATTGAGACCTAAGGCCAAACGCTGGGACCTAAGAGGTTGTTCATCACAAAGGGAAATTGAGGATAAGTTGTATAAAGGTCTGAAAGGTTTAAGATGGAAGAAGAGAATATCAATGGAGATGCAGTAAAAGGGAGGAAAGGGGTTGCAGCTAGGGACAGAAGGGATACTGCAGAGAACCTTTGGCGATGCCTACAGTGCGCCCCATGAGGAACACTGCAGCACTACAACCGACAGCCAGCATGGAAAAACTATAAGAAAAACCTCAGACAAACTGCTTACCCTTGACATCATTTTTCGATGAGGACTCCTATGACCAGCACCTCTGTTGTTACTATCTCTGCGAGTATCATAACCTCTGTTTTTATCATAACCTCTGCGGTCATCATATTCTCTCTGATTACCATAATCTTCATATTCCCTGTAATAAGCCATGCTAAATTCCTGAAAAGACAGAAAGACAATGTTTCACTGACATCTTCTCCTCCAACTTTTACAAAATATTACAATTGACAAGAAAAAATAAATAAAAAATTAATAAACAAATACCGTATTCCCTCCGTATTCACAGGGGGTGTGTACCAAACATCCCACCCACCCCGCGAATAGTTAAAACCCCTATTAAAATGCTTAAAACTGCCTATTTTGTTAGTTAAAACTCGAAGAAAAACAAACTAAAAATTTTAATACGTTTTTTTTTAAGTTTTATAAAAAAAATGGTGCATTTTATGATTAAATTAAAAAAAAAATAAAATAAACAGGAATTAGTGGATATTTCTCATAGAAAAATACAGCGAAAATGTGAATTTCCCGCGAAAAATGGGTAGATATGTTCCATCGAGAAATCCGTGAATACGCGAGTCCATGAATGTTGAGAAAACGAATACAGGGGGTCCACTGTAAGTTTTCTTCTTGAATAACAAAGCAGTTCCCATTTCATTAAGAACTGTTGCAGAGATGGTTCATCTTTTAGCCCTTTATATTGAAAGTTTTTCTAGTTTAATATTTCCATTTACATACATACGTATACATAATTTTTAACATCGTTTTGGGAAGTATTAGAAGTCGTTTTGTAATGACTAGTACGTTGAGTAGTCGTAGCCTACTAGAGTTTCGGATACAGTACCCTAGCCTAGGCTTCTTTGTTGAGGAGCTAACAGTCTAGTAACTTGCTAGGATAATGTTAAATACATTACCCTAACCTAGGTGCTTACTGTTGGTTACATTAACAGCTAAGAGAATTAGCTAAAGGCTATATTCCTACAAATCAAAAACTGCAAACACCTGGCACTCTTGTGGACAATAGATGGTTAACCAAGCGCCACTTAATAGGACGGTATGAGGATTAAAAACATCCTAATTTTGTTGTATGCCATATATATTCTATCAAAAGTACCAATAATAAAAAAAAAAAAAGGCAAGAGGATTGTGTACAAGACCTTTCCTAAGGAACTGGGCAGTGAGGCTATTACTAATTGTGATGAGATATAGGATTTGTGTGATGTTAACAAGTCAATAACAATTCATGGTCAATGCAAATTCTAACAACTTTGACACCTATCACCTCAGGATAGGAGTTAAAAGGCATCATACCAATTCCCTCACAGTCACGATTCAAAGGAGCAACTTCTACAGCAGGTTGGTGCACCTTCAACAAATCATTTATGATTATGACAAGAGGCATATGACTGACTGGATAGGCTTGAAATTGAATTGAAGAATATCATAGGTTAATTTGGAACAACCAGTGCATTCAATGGCTACCAAAAGTCACAAAAAGGTTGGTGAACTAGAGCAACGATTCTCACAGGTCAAATGTAAGAAACTATGCATGCACAATAGCCATTAGATGTATGACAGCCTTTAAACAGTTGCTTGTCTAAAAACAAATCAAAGGGGCAACCATCCCATCCACACCATCCTGGCTTTTTTTTTTTGTTACCGCACCCAAGAAAAGTATGATTACAGGAAATGTACTTAATAACTTGTTCATTCGGGTAGGACTAATTTACAGACTGAGGGGTAATGGCTTTCTTTTTGTGGGGGGGGGGGGGGGGGGGGGGGGCCCTGGCCAGGTAAGAACATGACATGTGAAGCAAAGTTATGTAAAGTTAGTTTACGTTGTACTCCCTCAGAAATTTCTGCTGCACAAATATACTGCAGTTTTACCCTGGGCCGTAGGCCAATGTCTGACCTACATACTCTAAACACTTGTGGACTAACACCCAGTCGATGAACCTGGATTACTCTAACCAGACCTAACCATGGACGTTTTCACCTTCCGACAGCTTTAATTACACATTGTTTTTGTTATCAAATAAAATTATGTACATCCACTTCTGTCAAAGCCAAAGTTAGGTTAGAGTAGGTCTAGCTCATATAGATTCCCTTCCTTTTCTCACAATACTACCCATTGTTTTCTGTTAACCATCTGAGCGCCTCTGTTGCCTGTAAACGACGAGGCAATTATAGGAAAGAGCAAGCGCCAATTCCAGTTAACCATCATAGAGAAATGTTTACTCTTGAAATTACCGGTCCATTTTCTTTTATTTGCCAAAGTAATATAGAGTGGCATAAGGTAGATGGTGTTGTTTCAGTAAACCCCAAAATATTAGATCGAATTACAGATTTTACAGGGACTTCTGGTGCAGAGGACATAGAAAATCTTACTTCCCATGGATATTTTTTTTTTGAAATGGTTTCACTTAGAAATATTTAATCCAGCAACTTTAGCATCAAACTTTGCAGATTCCTTTTGGTTACCAAGGACATCAGGTTTAAGTGAGGTGTTAGAGACTGGTAGCAATTGACACAAACTTTTTTGCAGCCAAAGAAGTACACAAAAGTAATGATAAACTTTATATTGTGGGGGCAGTTCTACATATTATTCAAAATTTGTATACAAAAATTTACAGAACTAATAAAGAAATAGCTATTGATGAGACTATGCTGAAATTCAAAAGCAGGTTATATATCAAACAGGACATATTTATCTTCCAAACCAACAAGATGGGGATAAAACTTTGGTACCTTTGTGATGCCACAATTAAGATACCTTATGCATTTCAATGTATATAAAGGTAAGGAAACAGTTAATGAACACCCTACTGAAGGTGGGTTAGGTACTGTGATTACCTTAGCATTATTTAGGAGGCCATATACTCTCTGGATAACTTTTACACAAATGTAGAGCTTTTTAGTAAGCTAAGGGAGAGAGGTGTGGTGGTTGAGGTGCTGTTCATGTAAATAAAAACCCCAGGGATTATGGGAAGAGTTAAAATTAAAAAAAGGAAAACTTCCAATAATATGAACAAATAATGAAAACACAATGGATCCAGAAACTTGGCAGGTCACAGGTAGTGAATATGTCAACTGTTGGTGATTCAAGTGTGACAGGGGTGAAAAAAAAAAGAAAAAAAAAGAAAATAAGTGATAGAAATGTACATAAACCATTCCTTCAAGCTTATTATAATAAATATAAGGGAGGGATGGACAGGTCTGATATAATTTTAGTCACAGGGAGAAGAAATGGTACCAGGTTATTAGGCATTTTTTTAAAAGAGGAGGCCTAAGTGGATGAAAAAATAATTCCTATTTCATTTGTCTATGATTCTCATATATGAAAGTATTTAAGAAATAAAAAATTCTTTGTTTTTCTATATGCTCTAAATACTGTTCTCTCTATGATTTTCATATAATAAAAGTTGTTTTTAATACAACCAAAGTTACATTGCAAGTTCTTTGCCATTCTTTCCTTCAACACTACAAAATCTTAAAATATTTTCACATAAAAGGTACCTATTTCACCAAAGTAAAAATAATTTTTGTATAGAATTATTTATAAAGAGATGATAGTATAAAGTTACATGAAGTCATTTGTTACATTTTATTTTATAATTTTTTAAAGTTTTACGCAATCAGAGGGGGATATTCCAAATGCATACTGATGCACTTTAAGGGTTAAAACAAGGTAATTCTAGGCAATAACTCCACACGGACTGCAAGGTACGTTCCCGCGAATACGACATCCACTAAGGATTGGGGCGTCAAATGTATTTGGCTGAGTTTAGTACTAGCTCCTGAGGGATAATTACAGTCGACCTCCCAAAAATAATGGTAAATTCTTAATAAGTAACCCAAATACTACAGGAAACAGTAATTTCCAAAGAAATACCCGACGCGGAGTTATTACCTAGATCTGCCTAAAACAATTCCTAAGTCATCATCATAGAATAACAGGACTATTGGTTGGAGTGAACTCAGAGTAAGGGGTCAGGGGTACTACTGTAGGCCTAGTAGGCATTTCTGAGGGAATATGACCTAACTAGACCTACTTTTACAAACCTTGGATGCTGTGTCCTCACCCACACTCACTAAAGTAACTCACGACCACTGACTCTGCATACTGACTTTACTAAAATGCTGTATCTTGACTTGACTTAGGACTCTGTGCCTTGACCAGACTTAGGATGGCGTGCCCCCGACCCAATTTAGGACGCTGTGCCCTGACTTGGCTTAAGAAGCTGTGCCCTGACTTGGCTTAGGACACTATGCCCTGACTTGGCTTAGGACACTATGCCCTGACCCAATTTAGGATGCCATTCCCTGACCTGGCTTAGGACGCTGTGCCCTGACCCAATTTAGGACGCTGTGCCCTGACCAGGCTTAGTAGGACGCTGTACCCTAACTTAGGACGCCGTGCCCTGACCTGGCTTAGTAGGACGCTGTGCCCTGACTTGACTTAGTACTCTGTACCCTGACTTAGGACGCGGTGCCCTGACTTAGGACGCGGTGCCCTGACTTTGGACGCAGTGCCCTGGCCTGGCATAGAAGGGAAGATGCTGTGCCCTGACCTGATTAAGGGCACCGTACCCAGACCTGACTTGGCCTAGTAGAATGCCATGCCCTGACCTGACTTAGTAGGATGCTGTGCCCTGACTTAGGATGCCGTGCTCTGAACAGACTTAGGATGCAGTGCCCCAGGACTGAGACCCCCAATTTAGGACGCTGCATCCTGACCTGACTTTGTAGGACGTCATGCCCTGACCTGACTTAGCATAGTAGAACACCATGCCCAGACCCAATTTTGGATGCCGCGCCCTAACCTGACTAGGGTAAACAATCGCGGACGATCCATCGTCATCATGCTGGCCGGGTCTTATTCACTCAATATTTAACTGGTGAAACAAGAATACAATTACAACTTTGAGCATACCATTCAAAAGATTGAAGTTTCGTCAACATAATTTGATATATGAAAGCCCCATACAAACTAAAATAAGCAAGTGACGTTCTTCGTAAAATATGTTTTCAAGGCAGTTTTGAAAGCCAATATGGTGGCTATCATCAGGCTGGCCGGTCTAACCACGGACAATCCACCATCTTTCCCAGCACTCATTTGAACAGTGTTAGCGTATATATGTAACGTTTATTGATCTTATTCAAGATTGCAGTTGTAATCAGCACAATGAAACAACATTTTGTTGCCTATATTAGTGAAAGTATGGAACTTTTTATTCCTGGGGTCATGGTTTGAACTGAATTCATTTTTACCTTGTAATCGGTGGTTTTTATCCTTACTACCATCACAGGAAATGGGAAGTTTATTGATACAAGCGACTCTGCAAACATCGAGATGGCGTCGGTCTTCTAAATCTTACGAGTTGTAAGTGAAAATTTCGAACGCGTTTTGGTGAAGTTTGCACTGCATTGGCCACCCTTATCATTACCCTCTGTTTAAATTTTAAAATATGGCCTTAATTTCTAACTGGAGAAAATACTTACTTCGAAAGGAGAGTAGAGGTCTTTGGCTCTTTCTCTCACCAACAACAACTCATGACTGATGACCATCTCTGGTGTAAGAACGCTTTAAAAGTACTTTTTCGAAGGGTGGCCAGCCGTGATAATCGGTGAGTTGGGTCAGTCCACGCAGTGTTTTACCCTAAGCCTAGTAGGATGCCGTGTCCCGACCCAATTAAATACGCCATGCCCTGAACAGACTTAACCCTAGGACTCTGTGCCCTGACTTCGAACGGTGTGCCCTGAACAGACTTAGGACTCTGTGCCCCGACTTAGGACGCCATGCCCAGACCCAATTTAGGAGGCCATGCCTTGAAGAGACTTAACCCTAGGATTCTGTGCCCTGAACAGACATAGGACTCTGTGCCCCGACTTGGGACGCCGTGTCTCTGACCCAATTTAGGACGCCATGCCTTAAACAGACTTAACCTTAAGACTCTGTGCCCTGAACAGACTTAGGTAGGACTCTGTGCCCTGACTTGAGACGCCATGCCCAACCCAATTTAGGACGCCATGCCTTGAACAGACTTAACCCTAGGACTCTGTGCCCTGACTTCGAACGGCGTGCCCTGAACAGACTTTGGACGCCGTGCCTAGACCCAGTAGTAGGGCACGGCAGCTTACCTAGTCCTATGATCTACCTACCTACCTACTCCAGCCCAACCTCAAAACCCCCTTTTGGGCCTCCCCCTATTGTCCTCTAGGATCCACCTAACTTATCCTACAGCCTAGCGAAGTAATGCACTTTCCTCACTCACCCAAATGCGAAGATTTTCGCGATTTTCACTAAATATTCACTTTAAATGAAGCACTGTTGCACACGAAGGTTTAACAATTAAACGTTTGGGGTTAACACTGCGGCGGCTGCGCAACGTCTTCTTCTTCGATCTCCGACAACAACTCCGGGGCCAGGAAGTCGAGGCAGCGTTGCCAATCTGTAGCCGTTGCGCCAAAATAGTAGCGAGACGGGAAAATGTCGATATATGCTTATGTAATGATTAATAATTATAATAATGATAGTGATATCGATAAAAGGAATACTCAGAAGCCGAGTATCGATGTTTTAGGAAAAATGCAAAGTTCACAGCTAAAGGAATTTTGAATAAGACATTTAAAAAAAAAGCAGTAGTAACTTTTTGTGAATTGTTTGATGATACACCTCATAGTTCAGTGAATACAAACTTGATAACTGGGTTTTGAAGAACATACACACACACATATATAGTATATATATATAGGCTACTCAAAGCTATTGCAGCTCTAATAGTGGTAAAAAAGAAGAAGAAGAAAAAGGGTCCTACTACACTCATACATGAATTTGTGAATTATGAATGAGCCTCTTGAATAGGAAAAACCAAAACCACCAAAAAGAATAGTAGCTACACACACACACACACACACACACATACACAGAACGCTCGATCATCTGTAGTACACCAAATACAGACTAGGCCTATACCATTTACTTCTCTCTAGTGCTCTGCTTTGATTCCTCATTACTCAAGTTCTTCCATTCCAGAATCGATTTTAATCCATCTCTCATGGGACTTTTTTTTTTCTTTTTTTACCGTCTTCTCTTCCTTCGATCTAGTTAACACCTTTGAATCATACACCTACCTTTTCACAAGCCTGAGTCATCTTAAAATACTCTGATATTTCCCCTTCCTAGACCTATACACTTTCGAGCTCGAGTACACACACACACACACACACACAGATATATATATATATATATATATATAGTATATATATATATATATATATATATATATATATATATATATATATATATATATATATATATATATATATATATATATATATGCGTGTGCGTGTGTTTGTACTCGAGCTCGAAAGTGTATAGGTCTAGGAAAGGGGATATCAGCGTATTTTGAGATGGCCCAGGTTTGTGGAAAGGAAGGTGTATGATTCAAAGTTGTTAGCTAGATGGAAGGAAGAGAAGAGGCTCTTACTTAAAAAAAAAAAAATCCCAAGAGGTGGATTGAATGCTTGAAAATGTCTCGTATACTCTTTTAGAGTGAAATATTTCAAAGCTGAAAGTTCAGAATTTTCGTGTCCCCTCAAATCTGATCCCAATCAATAAAAATGTCATCCATCTATGCTATCTAAATCAAGAGAATAAGTTTCAAAAGACGCCATCTAAATATAGTACAGTTTTGTGTATATCCAATTTACCTTCATATAACGCAAACTACTATTACAGAAACATTAGTACTCGAGCCTATTAATACCAAGCAGGACAATTAGGCCTAACTGAAAATGGTTAGCAAAAAAAAAAATATCAATTTAAAACACTGTCTAAAGTCGCATTGGCAATTGGAATGTCTATTCTTGAAGTAGTAATGTGATGCTTTGCAAAAGACAACATACACGTGCATCCAGCTAAATCGAACTACGAGTAATTTAAGGATTGCAAACGACACATTCCTCCATTTTCGAACGGCCAGTATTACGAAGGGAAGCGAAAATAGCGAATTTTCGCTACTATTGCTTCACGTTATTCCCATTCTTAGATATCAGTCTAGAATCTTCTTTTCATTGACTTTTAACATAGGCGATGTGAAAATAGAGATATTTGTGAACATTAAAACCATCCAGAGCTTAAAAATAAACCTTTCAACAACCTCAGTTACCTAGGTAACTGCAATAATTTAATGGTAGGTGAAATGGTGTTGGGCCTCTCCTATTGGCCTCCGAAAAATGGGGCTCAATGAATGGCAACAGTTACCCATTCATACCGTTCGAAACGATAAACAATTTAATGAAATAATATATCTACCATAATATCAAGTAAAGTGTTAGATTAAATACGTTTACGTATGCTCCTCGAAGGAAGGAAAATGCCCATTTACGTAAACAATCGATAAGGTTCAGCTTGATAACACGAGCGATATTTGGGTGTGTTCACTGGTGTCGATGTATTGCATGTTTTATCCGTTTGATAATGCAACAAAATTCTAGTTAAAATATTTAATTTTAATCATATCATAAACCTTTAATTTGAGGATCATCCAGATACTTTGTATATTTATGAAACGCCTGTGTCATTTTTTTTTACCCAGCTTCAACAAACAGCACAAATGTACCCAGTGACGTCACGTCCGTCAGTGACGCCACTTTTTCGTCTCCCACTCGTGGCGAGGCCAGATAACGAGAAAAGTGGGACGATAAGTTGCCACTTACGTATGCTTGCTGACCGAATAATGGCGAGATACGTTGGAATACGTCTCCTCTCTCTCTCTCTCTCTCTCTCTCAGGGAAATCATCAAGTTTGGTACATGGGCCTATTTTATACACATTCTTACTGCCGCTCCGCGGTCGAACATCAAGTTTCTTATTATTTATGAATATTGATTTGATATATAGTACAAAACCTTTAAGTCTAAGAACGAGGATAATGTAGTATTATATATATGGGTGCGTGTAGTTATATCAGGCATCTTTCTTTCTTCTTCCTGCTGAACAAATTACAAACATATAGTCACCATCATTATTTTTTATGAAATTGGCTCAAACTTTAGACCCATAAGGGTATAAGTGCTTTAAAGAAGGCCCCTCCTTGTTAATGATCAGCGTTTACGTCCATCGAATTCATTCATCTTGTTTCAGTCTGTTGGGTTTGCTAACATTAGACGACTTTGCTTTTAAATTGCTGAAAATTATGACGTGGCATTTTGGACTGTTAGCGGCCAATACACTGAACGATTGTCTGCATCGTTTGCATAAAACATTATGTAAGGGCTTGTCTGAAAGCAAAAGTGGGCGGAGTTTAGTAGTCTGAACGACCCCAGCAGGAATCTGTCACGACCAGGTTGCTGGCTTGCGACTATGTCTGCCATACACAGGTCGTTCAATGTATTTGTTTGTCTGCCGATAACGCTATCGCATGCGTCTCTTCTAGCGATGATGCCATGTCTTCCCCAGACAAAATCTTTGTTCAGACTGAATACCGATTGCTGAAATCGGTGCGGAGATCGTTCATACTGTCTGAATGGTGTGCATGTTTTTCGAAACGATAATCGTTCAGACAATCGTTTATACAATCTTTCAGTGTAAGGGGGCGGGGGGCGCTAATTAAGCTTTACGAAGACTGTTGTTCGCATTCCAAGATTTACGTCGAAGAAAATCTAATAATTCTATCCTTATTTTCGTGTTATGCCTTTTTATGATTCTTGCAATAAACAGTTTTCAGGACGCAATACTATAATACAAGATAAAATACTACAGTGCAAGAATATTAATGAAATAAGCACAAAATCGAAGTTAGATAGTCTTCTGCAAAGTAACTCATAAATATAGGTATGGCGAAAAAGATGGACTTATAGGGGACTGTATTATATGCTTAACGTTGTTACTTGGTCAAAAACCGCTAAAATCTTTACGTAACAACTCCACAAAACTCCCTTTGCGGTTTCTAAATTACGGGGAGATATCTCTCAACCCAATTCATTATTAACGAGGATGACACCAATATCATTAATGAATAGTAGCACAATGAAGTACTTTCACTTACTGAGCAGTCCTTGTAGACATGAACTCAGATCATAAATGGCTACACGAGATACGACGAGAGGTACGTGCCTCTCTCTCTCTCTCTAAATGTTGCGAGTACTCACGGGTTGATTTTCAGACCTTAGAGGACGGCTGTGTTATCTCGTTTCTAAAAGTTATTTGCATAACCTTAAAGTATGAACACAATAAAGGTTTATCAGATCAATTTATATTCACCATCCACAAAACTGAAACATAGGAAAAATTAAATAAAATCGAGGGATATTGAAATGCATTTGATAAATGTAAAGTTAAAATTAATTTAATAACTAAAAGTTAAACATATCAAAGAGTAATAACATATAAGTGACAAATGAAATTAATCACTCAAAGGGAATTGTAAATCAATGGCACTCAAATGAAACAAATCATTGACAAAATTCAAAGAATCAGGGCAATCGCCCTTTCTAAATTCACACACACATCACTACACAACTCTAGATAACAGGTCACCTCAAAAGTTGAGCCAAGAAGCTGTCCGTTCCGTCCTGCATTCGGGTTTTGTTGGGGAAAAGAGACAAGTTATACAATTACCTCGAATGCAGAAATGACTTACAGGGTTTTCATGAACATAATAAACTTTACAATAATTATAAAGTTCGTTGTCAAAAATAAATTCCAAATATAATAGTGTGCAACTTCAACATATTTATTAAATGTAGTGAATTAATTGGTGGTGTGTGTCAATACAAATTTGGGCGATATCATGCCCATACAGTGTACTACGCACATACGCAAACACACTCCTAGAGGGGCACGCAAAGGAGCGTTCAGAGGGGCGAACTACTACCCTTCCTTTCCCCTCCCGATCTTTTGACCTCTCCTAATGGCTTCTCTGGCGAGAGGCACAAGCAGACCCAATGACACCAACTCTTACCATACGTAATATGCGCAATACATTCACCAAGAACAATTTCATATATATAAAGACAAATGAATTATCATAACTAAAACAGTAATTATACTTCGTTACTAAAACGTCTACTGACGTTTATGTCAAAAGACTTCGTCTTTGTGTAAAACCATCTTTTCAGTGCTAACCGCACCACAGATACTACGTACTAGAACATAGCAAAATCAGGTAATATAATGTTAAGTGTCATTCTCGAATAGATGTGGTTCTTTCACCCTTATTATGTCATGCAATGTAGACGTACATATATATTTTTACAAAATATTTGGGCATGCGAATATATTTGGTTTTCACATGAATAAAAATACAGTAACATAGTTCCTGTCTGTCGATTACCTGACAGACGGCAATACGCAGTGAAAATCAATCAATAATTTCTTATGAGACAGACACTAATAACTATAATAAAAGACAAATAGCATGGAAACAAGTGAATACACAAAAACATTAGAAAAGAAAATCGTTGTGAGAGGAATTCCTCACAATAGGTCTAAGAAGAATGAAGTTCTAGCAAATAGACCGGCAGCCCGGACCATTGAGATACAACGATCGAGATACCGACTGTAACCCCTACCGGTATTTAGGAGTAGACTTGTAAACTGTGAAACTGACCGTCTGCCGAAAATATATGGGTGGCTTACTTAACAAGCACCACTAATTGCTTGTTAGATTTTGGGTCTAGATCCAATATATGAGATACCAGATGAAACTAATATATAATATATCTGCAGACTACTGATCATAGAATGACCAGTGACAGACATTTTGGAGGGTGGGTTCCCCCTGACAGACGCACTGAAAAGGGGGCGGTTAACTGGATCTAGATCCAACTTAGGAGATACCGAGTAAAATTTACACTAAAATAGCACTGCACATCCTAGAGTACTGCGGTGGTAATGACAGACATTTTAGTGGGTGGTTACCCCCGACAGACACTCCACAACGAGTCGGGGGTAGGGGGAGGGGGAGTGGGAGACAGGATCTTCATCCAACATTGGAGATACCAAGTAAAATTCATATCCTAGAATGCTGTGATGGTAAATACCAGACATTTTAGTGGGTTGTTTCCCCCTGACAGACACCCCACAACGAGTGGGGAGGGGGGAGGGGGAGGGGGGGGGAGGGGGAAGGGGGAGTACGGGATCTGCAATCCAACATCGGAAGATACCAAGTAAAATTTGTACTACAATAGCACTTCACTTTTATTGAAAATAATGGCAGAATTCACGAATTGATTTTGTACAATATTCTTTCAATTCTCCTTATGATTTTTCTTTCTGGCACCGCTGGTATTATAAAGCAGCTGTCCAATGTTCATCGTGCTGTAGGTCGTCAACGGAAATTTCGGGCGGGCTGGTGTTATCAAAAGCAAAACTGGTTATCAGGGACAGCTGGGGTCGTCAACAGGTATACAGTGGGTTTCGTAGGTCGGGAACAGGCCGTAGTCGTCAGGGGTCTATCCGGTATTTCTTGTTATTTCTTCTTTTCTGGTTTTCAAGGCGTCTACATGTTTCGGCCACCTCGTTTGGCCATCTTCGGGACGGGATCGCTGAGTGCAATGGTCTGTGTCAGATGTATTCACGCTATTTATTGCATTCGGTTGGCTTGAAGAAACGGGTACACCTCACTTTTCATTGGGCAATACCTGTGACGTCACGAGCGATGTCATCAGGGGGCCCGTTGCTGGTTGGCTGTCCTCTTCGTGGGCGGAGCCTCATCCTTATTGGTGATGGTGGAGGTCCCTTCGAAGGGCGTGCTACCAGGTCGTCCTCAGGGCGAGAGCTTGAGCTGCGATCACCCTCAGGGTTAACTAGGGACGTCCTCAGGATGAGAGCTAATGCTTCTATCATCCTCAGGATCCCTCTGGTGCGATGGTCGTTGTGGGGCGTGTCTGCTGCTCTCCTGACGGCGGTGGGGAGGAGGAAGGTCTCCTGTGTGATGTTTAAACTGGGCTTCTCCCTCCCGATGTGCAGCGCTTCTAAGATTCGCAAACGACGTAGAGGACTGTGGTGGTAATGGCAGACATTTATGTGGGTGTTTACCCCTTCACAGACATAACCCACGATTGGAAGGGAGAGATGGGACGCCTTGAAATGATTCAAAATCTATCATAGGCAATATTAATATTATAAATATGGCAATTATCTGAAAATCGTGAGCCTGATAAAATGTATAAGGCAAAAAATTCAAGAAATATTGTGATGTTTCAGGATAAGAATTACTGCCGGAGTTGTTTTTTAAAAATTCGTATTGAATTATGAAATATTTCCCTTATTTAATTCCATCCCATCTACATAAAAAAAACTATGTATGAGACTTACTAGGTCTGGTCTACTTTCTATAGTTTCACACACAGAAACACACACACACACACACACACACACACACACACACACACACACACATATATATATTATAATATAATATTTATATCTATATATATATATATATATATATATATATTATATATAATATTAGCACTAGCCTTTGGTGTGGAGTTATTACTTCACACAAGTAGTATTTTATCTGAATGGGGGGGGGGGGGGGCGGCTGGGGGAGCCCATCACACGTGACAACAGCTACAAGTATGTATGTGTGCTGAGCCATTTTTTAATAATTAAACCAGTCATATGGTGCCACTCTCATTTCCTCTAAAAAAAAAAAAAAAGAAATGTAAGATAAGTATTCTCGTTTTAATAGCGTCTTTGGTCATTTTCTTTTCTTGCCTATAGTTGTTAGGGCACTGCAGCCATGTCGAGGTTCGTAGACCAATGTGTCTTACCATAACTGAATTGTTCTTTAGTTGCTGTTGGTTCGTGTGGACGAAATTTTTATCGGGTATGGGAGTTCGATTGATGTATCACAACACAAATAATTACTGGAAACGGAAATGTGAATGAATTGTTCAGGATAGGCTAACTATAAACATTGAAACATTTTCACCCATTCTATTTCCCCTCCCGAAGTTGACGATCATACAACTTGGAGCTCCTGACTTCCAAATTAAGTTGGCCTATGATACCATGTCAATTATCTAATAGTCCCCTTATTTTCGGCTGCAAAGCTCAAATTGATCTGTACGCTATCACCAAGTATCAGGTACCATATATATTCAGGGAAGAAAATTTAAACTCGTATAAAAATTATACTTACCCAGTTTGATGTTTAAAGCCAGCTAAATGTGTTTTTCTCTTAACTTCCCA
The DNA here is from genome assembly GCF_015104395.2 of Macrobrachium nipponense. Lineage (NCBI taxonomy): Eukaryota > Metazoa > Arthropoda > Malacostraca > Decapoda > Palaemonidae > Macrobrachium > Macrobrachium nipponense. The sequence continues at coordinate 34,818,583 of NC_061097.1, forward strand.
CCGGCACCCACCAAAGGCAGCCTACGTAATGTGTTTCAATACATTCTATCGATGCTGGCTTTGACGAACATTATTCGACTAATTTTCTCCCTAGTAATATTTTTACTTCAATTGCTCATTCTATCCAGTAGACAGGCACTAACACCATATTATATCCTCACGTCTGTTCAATGTATTTACCATTGCTAATATGATTTATAATGCGTCTCCAACACAGTTATAGAAATCGGACAACCGAATGTGTAAATATGTCGGCTGTATGCAAGGCATAGGGCATCAATCACTGAAGTAGCGATCTCCTTACCGAGAGTGACTTCGGAAGGCCACATTGAAAGGTTTCGGTTCAGCTCTTAGTACTAGGTTTTATTACTGTGGGAAATTTGCTCCACTCAATGGGAAGATTGAAGGAATATACTTTACAAAAGTGCGAAGGTAATTCCTTCCACTGAGTGTTCTCTAGTAATACAATAAATGGTATAAAACGGGCTTAACTGTTAAGCACACAATTCTTCCGTGCGACTAACGTGTTTTCAGACTTGTGCCAGAAAATCCAAAGGATTAATAATTGCTTTGTAAGCTTAAGTAGGCTAGTTAAATTCAGGTAAGAGTAATTTAGGTAAATGCAATTGATCTAATAAGGACTATGAATAAATTAAACCAAGGTATAAAATTCCCAGGGCAGTTCAGTTTGGTCCCAGAATTCAATTAAGTTTCGACCCGGTTAAAGTAAGATTAAGGTAAACTAATCCCAAATAGTAATGCTAAGTAAACAGACAGACCTGATTGACTAAATTTTCTACTACGCCCATGTAATTATATAAACCCCTGTAAAATTGTTCAATCTGAGACTATGCCTAATTAATTCTCACAAACTCCAATATTACAATAGCCTAACTACGTAAAAGGGCTCAAAATTTAGTTAAGGTAAAGAAAACAGTGCATTACGTCTTAAATAAGTTAGTTAAATAAGTAAGTTAAACGTTGAAAGACGAAACCGCTTCCTAGCGAATGACCGTTGGCTCAAATCAGCCGTCCAATCATGGCGGCTTAGCCTTTGTGGAAAATTGGTATGTTGACCTACCTTTTTTAAGTTAGCCCAGTTTGGACACACACCTCTTAATTCACTCCTAAACTAAAAAACTAATCATATATATTCAATCAGCAAACCCAGCGACCTCTAATTATTTTCGTGGAAATAAATTGGTATGTTGACAAGAAATGTTATTTTACTTTCCGAATTTTCCGACGACACATCAGTGTGAATGGCCGTTTCAAATTTTGGTTGCAGATAAGGATTCGGATAGGATATGGGTTAGGGTAGGTACAAACAGGAAAGGAGATCATATAAACCAATTATCTTAAGGGTTATTAATTTCTAAAACCCTACACTACGTAAATTAAACTCGAGACGAAGTTTACGAAACAAGTTGTCGCCCGTCTACCATGCTGTCTGTTTGAACAAGGCCCCAAAAACCCGCGCTCGACCTCTCGCTACCCTCCGAAAAAGCCTATGTCAGGTCAATGGTTCTTATCACTCCCTAAATCAATTAAATAATTTCTTAACTAATTTGAAGGGACAGTTAAATCTATTTATTAAATCTATCTATCAAATATTTTAAATGCTAGGTAAATTAATCAGATTATTCAAAATATAATATTATAATTTCTGCAGAGCTTATACTAAAGAAAATGGGGTGTAGTTATTTTGTAGCTCTTAACAGTGACTTCGTTAAAGGTTAGAAAATGTATATGTACAAATAAATTTACAACAATTACTATTACTTTTTTCATCTTTATTATTATTGTTATTATTAATACTATTATTCGATCCAATATCACAGAGAAAAATTACCTTACGAAAACAGGCTTAAGCACTCTAATCATTGTGGTCAAGGCCTAAGCGTCTGCTCTTGGATCTAAGCAGTGTCAAGCGTAAATGGTTCCTGTGTAAATACAGGACTTTCTTTGCACACAGTAGCGAAGGGCTAACTAAACAGTAATGTAAAACAATCACTAAACACTAACACTCACAATGCACTTACTCAGCAAGCACTCACACTTGCATACATTCACTACACACACACACACACACACACACACACACACACACAAACACACACTTAACATACGCTCACACTCAATAACACAAAATACTGAATACCCAACACTCACTAGACACTCACGATACACTAAATGCTCACTAAACACTTGAAACACTAAATTCACTAAATACTCATTATACCCCAAACACTCGCTAAACATTCACTAAACAATCACTTAATCCAAAACATTAATTAAACACTAAACACTCACTAAACCCTAAGCACTCATTAAATACTAAATGCTTACCAAACCCTAATTACTTATTAAATACTAAACAGTGAATGGACATCCACTCATTAAAATCTCAATAAACACTTACACACTAAACACTTGCTAAACACTAACATTCACAAGACATTCACTAAACGCTCACTTAACATTCGCAAAACATTCACTAAAACCCTAAACACTCACTGAATACTTATACACTAAATATTCACTAAACACTAGCATTCATAAGACATTCCCTAAACGCTCACTTAATATTAACAAAACATTCACTAAAACCCTAAAGACAAAACATTCATTGAATACTTACATAATAAACATTCAATAACATTCACAAAACATTCATTAAACCCTAAAGACTCAGCAAACATTCACTGAATACTGACACATTAAACAGTCACTAAACCCTAAACATTCATCAAACATTTACTCATAAACCCTAACAATTCGCTACAAACTTACTCATTAAACATTAACGATAGAAAAAATTCACAATCGCACTAATTTTTCATTTCTCTTGTTTTCTTTACATTAATGCTAGGTGATTATTTCTTTGGTCTTATATTTATTCATAATCTTCTTGAGAGAATGGAAATGTTCGAAATAACTTGGTGTGGAGAGATTGCTTAAAAAACAGAGATCCTCTGTGTCCTTCCTCAGCCAGGTATATTTTATCTGACGAATTTTACACCACCCGAAAAAAACCGACTATAGTAACAACAATATTCATTCATAAAACTGATAATACAAAAACGTATCCATGATTTCATTAGTATGAAAGTCAGTTGAAACCAAAAGAAGGTAGTCCTGCTTTAATAAAACAAACCGAGTAGGCTATAGCGCAATTATTATGATCTGTAGTCTGTACCCTGACTATATAGCGTATATATCTATTTAATGGTTGCGTATTACTCTATTTAACAAATGTTAAGTACATAGACATTTTACAGCAATAACTCTAATAAAGATATGAACTTACATGCTACTTTACAGTGCCAGTCTTCCAGCTACCGCTACATTAATTTTCATCTCGTAAACAAAGCTAAAGCGATTACTATAATTGAACTTAATTGCTTGCTTGACAAAATAATAATATGACCGAATTATTGTGGGCCTACAGATGACTATTATTTGTATGAAACAAATAAATAATTTTTGTGTTAAATAAATACAAAGGATATAGAAAAGATAAAAATATTTATTAAATATATCATGATAATGTATAATACGGGTCAATAGTAGCCTCCTATACTAGTCTAGACATTAATTATCAGGCCTTGCCCTTCCCCCTGCCCATCTGTTAGGGTGTGTCTGTCTGGGGGAAACCACCCACTAAAATGTCTGTCATTACTATCACAGCATTCTAGGATATGAAGTGCTATTGTAGTACAAATTTTACTTGGTAACTTCAATGTTGGATGCAGTTCCTGTCTCCCCCTCCCCCTCCCCCTCCCCATTAGTTGTGGGGTGTCTGTGAGGGGGTAACCACCCACTAAAATGTCAGGTATTACCATTACAGCATTCTAGGATGTGCAGTGCTATTGTAGTACAAATTTTACTTGGTATCTCCGATGTTGGATGGAGATCCTGTCTCGAACTTCCCTTCTCCCTCCCCCTCCACTCGTTGTGGGGTGTCTGTCGGGGGTAACCACCCACTAAAATGTCTGTCGTTACTACCGCAGTACTCTAGGATGTGCAGTACTAATGTAGTACAAATTTTACTTGATATCTCCAATGTTGGATGCAGATCATGTCTCCCCCTCCCCACTCGTTGTGGGGCGTCTGTCAGGGGGTAACCACGTCTGTCATTACCACCACAGTATTCTAGGATATGGAGTGCTATTTTAGTGTAAATTTTACTCGGTATCTCCTAAGTTGGATCTAGATCCAATTAAACCCCCCCCCCCCCTTTTCAGTGCGTCTGTCAGGGGGAACCCACCCTCCAAAATGTCTGTCACTGGTCATTCTGTAAACAGTAGTCTGCAGATATATTATATATTAGTTTTAGCTGATATCTCATATATTGGATCTAGACCCAAAATCTAACAAGCAATTAGTGGTGCTTGTTAAGTAAACCACCCATATATTTTCGGCAGAAAGTCAGTTTCACAGTTTACAAGTCTACTCCTAAATACCGGTAGGGGTTACAATCGGTATCTCGATCGTTGTATCTCAATGGTCGGGCTGTCGGTCTAAAATAGCTCTTGAAATCATTCACAAGATTAATGTAAAGACATGTACACAACGACTCATTTACCAAGTGATTATTGCTCCCCACATGCCTCCGCGCAAGCAGTTATAGGACGGTTGGGACCTTGTTTTGATCGCAAGCACACGTTAAAGGGAACTGTGACTATCATGGTTCAGCGTTCGTGTGAGGAATAATTCTCCACTCCTACTATTTTTTTTTTTAAGATATAATTACTAATTTCTTAAAAGGAGAGAATGAAATTGGCTGCATAATTCACAGAGGAAGATTTAGTATGGTAAGGTTGAACCCATCCTATTTTTTTCAAGAAAAATAAAAGAGGAGTGGACGCATACTAGGCCTACAAATCATTTGATCGTCCTTTCTCTCTCTGTCTCTCCCAAGTAACTCGTCTCCTTTCTACTTCCGTGCTACTCCCCCATTCTCCCTATCTCCCTACTTGGCAGGTCTAACCCCCACCCCTTCTCTCCCATGATCGCCTTTGGTGACCTTTTCTGTTGTGACGTCAGCTTACTCGATAAATAAATCGAAACAAATTCTTTACGGGACGAAAATAGCTTTTGCTTGGAACAGCGGATAAAAGCTATTCATTTTAGACTCAAAATAATAACCGAGAGAGAGAGAGAGAGAGAGAGGGAGAGAGAGAGAGAGAGAGAGAGAGAGAGAAGAGAAGAGAATAGTACATTAATTCTGGAAGTGTCATAAAAAATGCATTGTAAAACTCCGTCCTCAGTCTAGGGTTTTCGATCAGATCATCAGTGTCATTTGAACTGCTGATCGGTTGACACAGGTAAGCGAGCATCCGTCCTGACGTCGCTTCCAGCTAAACGATTTATAATTCATACTTCATTTCGATTAGAATAAATGATCAAAGTGGATAATTGTACCAATTTACAACTAATTTATCCGATAACCTCTCTTTTGCTCCGTTTCGTTAAGCTCTCGAGAGCTAAATTTACGAGTATGAACTTGCGTTGTGATTCTTGAGTCCTGATTGAAAGGTGAAGAAGAAGAACGAACTAGAATGATGTATGGTGCGGTTAGTAGGTTATAAACGAAGAAGAATACAGGTATTACAAAGATTCCTCTGCTTTTGTCCGAAGAACTTAACATCATTCAAAGAGGTATGTATGCATTACATACATACACACACACACACACACACACACACACACATCATATATATATATATATATATATATATATATATATATATATATGTATATATATTTATATATTATATATAAACAGGGACGGCCCAGGACTTTGATGTTACCGGTCCACTTGAAGATGGAGCTAAATAAAATTGGGAGGTATATCTTGAAATGGAAGTATAAATTTGATGGGACACACACACACACACACACACACACACACACACACATATATATATATATGTATATATATATATATATATATATATATATATATATATATACATATATATAATAGTGATGGGTCGGATAAACGGCTCTGGGAAACATAAAACACATGCGACAATAACTAAAGGAATACTTTTATTTTAGATTATCAAAATTTTCTTTAATAGTTCACTCTTGGATGCAACTTTGTCAATTATTAAATCATTATCGAGAGACATTAATATATCCCTCTCTACTGTTTATGGCATAAACTCCTGGAGGTATTCCAGTGAAAGTCTGCTTCTTAGACGATTTTTTATGAATTTCAAGGTATAAAAACGTCTCCCACAAGAAACTTGAGTAACTGACAAGATCAGGAGATACTTGTAAGCTAGACCAATTATATGATAGGCATCCCTTAACAAGTTGTACCTACTGAGTATCTGGTAACAGCAGACTGGACATTCTTACATGGTAAACATTTCGTTGCAATTGTCCCATAACTGTCTTCATTTAAATAAGACTCGTGTTCATCCTCATCATTCATATCTTTATCGGTGTAGTCTTCCAAGGGTGCATTTTTCAATTTTTTTCGAGTGCGTAGCTAGACTCCTTAATTCCAACATCAAGTTTTCAGCCGTTGCCCGGCTGTCGAACTTCAGCAATGGCTACTGAGTTCTTTAAATAAAGACTCATACTCTCCAATATTGCTGCTCTTCAGCTGAGCAAAATTTCTTGGGTCTGGAATCGATAAATCGTTGTACAGAGCCCCATGAGAAAGAAATCGATCACTGAGGCTCTGTGTGACTTTGTCCAATATTGGATTATATACCTCAACTTCATAAGCCCTCTCTGCGTCATTCAGCCTCTCACCATAAGCCTTCTCGCCAGGCATCGTTTTCTTCTTTCTAACTCTTTTTATCTGCACCTCCAACTCCAAATCTGCATTCTCTTCATCTTCTAGCTGTTCATTAGCCCAACAAACAAAATGATCTGCAGCCACCTTAATACCTCCAAAATCTCTGTTTATTTTATTCAGACTCTCTTT
>NC_061097.1:34826031-34841031 GCF_015104395.2 Macrobrachium nipponense
CAGACTCTCTTTAGTAGTAGCAACCATTCTTTACGCAGAGAGAATATCCATTCTGTTTGTTTGCAAATATTTCGAAAGGGGAGTAGTCTGGTCAAATATACGAAGAAATATTTGAGTAGTCAGTATGGTTTCATATTTGAGTAGTGATTCAATGTATGCTTTGGCTTTGCTGCGAACATCTGATTCCATATTTTCATGTTCTTGTATGGTAGCCAAAGTTAGCAGAACATCTGTGTATAGGGCAGTATCAGGCTTGCCAAAGTTTCCAAGTATTTTTCTCAAAGCATTATCTTTAGCCCACCAGCGAGTTTTTCCGACTGGAGAGAGGCGTTGATGGCGAGAACTTTTGTTTTCATTCACCCAAATAATCATTGGCTTATAAGATTCTCTGATAAAGACTGCAATATCATTCCCTACTGAACAGTGTTTTTTTATTGTGTTGATCTTTATTATATGTTTATGTGTGTCTGTATAATCATAGAATGCTGACTGTGTTGCCCAACCAGTTAGCAATAATGAAATGGAAAAGATGGCATATTGTATACTGGCTGATGGTTAATGAACGATAGCTTACAGAAAATGTTGATAAAATTATCGGAACAACCATTTATAGGGACATTTCAAGATTACTCTCTTGCAATATCTGCATTAAGGTGTGCGGGAGATGAGATTCATGTCCCACCTCTCGAGAGAGCCAAGAACTTTCAGTCTAACACCACCCTTTATTAGGCACAACTGATCATACAGAGCAAAAACATAGTAAAAGAAGACTTAACATCCAAACTGACATTACAAGACTAGCATAAGGTCCAATTTCTCTTAACAGAAACGAGAAAACGCCTGAGGGCAAGATTAGCGATTTTTAGGCAGCCACACCTTGGAGGAGCACACACGTGATCAACACATGATTCATCCAGAAAACAATACATTTTGAAAAACAAGGAGGCATATACGACTTAGTAACATGAAATTTACAGAAATGTTCCAAAAAAAAGAGTGAAAAGACGAAAATAGGATATAAATATAGCGAGCAAGAGAGAGAGAGAGAGAGAGAGAGAGAGAGAGAGAGAGAGATGATAACTATATACATGTGGGACTAATTAATTAGTATTTCATTTATTTTAAGGTCCTTCATAAACATTTTACAAATATATGGGTCCGAATGGTACAATCCCAGACTAAGATTTAGGTTGTTTTTATTAGTGATTTTGTTAGGAAAAACAACAGGAGTCTGTCTATAAATATGTAGGGACAATTAGATAGGAAAATCCACCGGTAGAAATATATATAGAGTGAGGGTAGAGTAATGAAAGAATCTACCAGGAGAGGTAGAAAAGGCAGTTTCAGACTTTTTCTTTTTCTCCGTCCTTCGAGTTATTAAACTCGGAAATTTCTTCTTTTTGTTATTTGTAGAGTTCGTGCCTAGGTTTCTTTATTTTATTTGTTGGTTTTCTTTATGTTTCTAGCACTTAAGGATTAGTGCTCTTTTTCTAGCAGTTGGTCAGTACTTTATATTTTCTACTCTGTTTAATTTTTCCACTGTGTGTGTGGTTTTCTTTATCGGTGTTTTGCACTTAGAATCCACAATCGCTGAGCACCAATTTTTGTTGTGTTTTTGTCTTTGTTTGTACTTACGGGTTTCCTTTTTTTTATTCACTTTCCCTCTTCTCTTCTCTTTTATTATTAGCCAGTCTTTCTTCGGTAGCTTGTTGGTAATGTTTGGAAGGTTATCTGTTATATGGGTTAACCTTCAGTTATCACTTGCGATGAGTTTTTCTTTTCTTAGGAACATTGTAGATTAATTTCTTTTCATTTTCCAGTCTCTCAGGAGGTTTTAAGCTTGGGTACACCGTAGGACTCTTGGCAAGTTAAACACCACTTAATTAATCTTACTTATTATTACAATACTAAGTCACAGTTTTACACAACACTACACAGGGAACAGAGGAAGTACTGCCGTAGCCTCCCCGTATAAGGCTTAGATCCTAACTGAATTTATCTGAGACCTCAAGTGAAGTCTCAGCCTAACTCATACAGTTAAGCTCCTCCTTCACTTCTACTAAGACACATCCTACTACTTCTTGAGTGGCTTTCCTTACTCCCGGTGCCACCCCTAGATTAGTGTTATTGGTTATGTTAATCTACGGTAACCACCCACTGAAGGTGTCAAAGTTCAGATTTTCCCCTGGAGTTTGCAACTTACTGTTTTGGCAAACTGCTGCCTGTGTTTAGTCTCTTTTTCGAAACTGCTATTGCTGCAGTCTGATACTGCCACACATCTACTCCCTTTTCTACCTCTCCTGGTAGATTCTTTCATTACTCTACCCTCACTCTGTATATATTTCTACCAGTGGATTTTTTCTTATCCATTTGTCCCTACATATTTATAGACAGACTCCTGTTGTTTTCCAAACAATCTGAAATGCTAATTCCACATTACTAAGGCTGATAAATCCAATAGTTTAGTAGTTCTAGACAAAACGGACTACATATCACGCATGCATACTTTATTATAAGATAAAACAACTTACAAAAAACTCATAAAAAATCCGTTTGACCAAATAATAAAAACTTTAATATCAATATGAAACAAATTCTTAAAGATAAAAAAGAACTCTTGTGTAAATTAACTGTAAAGTGTCCCTCATTACCTTATTTATATGGCCTAGTTAAAACTCATAAGGAAAACAAACCTATGCGCCCAATTATTAGTAATATAGGATTAATTGCTTATAAACTATTTAAATATATTATTAAATTGTTATCCCCTCTACTTGGAACTGTATCTAATTCACACATCCGGAATTCTCTTGATCTTGTAGAAAAATGAGATAACATTGCACTAAACCCTAGTGATATCTTGTCAGTTTTGATGTATGTTCCTTGTTTACAAAAGTCCCTATTGACTCTGTGCTAGAATATTTAAGTAATGAACTTGTATTGCATGAATTGCCTATGTCCGTTAGTTACATAATTTCATTGATTAAGTTGTGTATTTGTGATAGCAGATTTATTTTTAATGGAGAATATTACCAACAAATGATTTGGTATCACCTCTCCTTTCAAACTTATATATGGAATTTTTGAAAGACAACACCTCCCGAATATCACACTTGTCCCCTTAAAATGGTACAGATATGTAGATGACATCTTAATACTCTTACCTGTTGGTATCGATGTAAATGACTTATTATCTAAATTGAATAATTTACTGCAATCCGTAAAATTCATTGTTGAAATTGAAAATAACAATGTCATCCCTTTCCTAGATATATTAATACATAGAGAATCTTTCTAATGTGAATTCAGTATTGATAGAAAACCCACAAATAATTTAACATATGTACATTTTTATTCTGGCCACCATCTTAATATTAAAATGTCAATTTTTTCTTCTATGTTCCTACACGCTTTGCGTATCACGAGTCCACAATATCTTGACCAAGAAATAGAATACATAAAAAAGATAGGAAACGATCTCTGCTACCCACCTCATATAATCGATTTATGTTATCAAAGAGCTCACAAAAAGTTTTATAGTGTTGCTAGTAATGAAAAAGAAACCCATAAAAATGAACTTAGCTTGCCTTACTTTCGTGGATTTGAAACCATAAAATCGATATTTAAATCGTTTAATGTCAATGTAGTGTTCTCTTATAACAATGCCATTAAAGATATGCTAATCAAGAATAGTCCCGAAACAAATAACAACATCATTTACAAAATTCCTTGTAGGGATTGCCCATCTTTTTACGTCGGTCAGTCAAATAAAAATTTATGTGTACTACATATTAAGCAGCATATGCATTCAGTTAGAACAGACCAGACTTTAGAGGCACTATTTATCCATCTGAGCGAGAAATCTCATTGTACAAATTGGGGCGATACCTTTGTAATTGCTAGGTCTAATGATTATGTTCCAAGAAATTTACTGGAATCAGCAATTATACAAATCACTCATAAAAACAACCTAAATCTTAGTCTGGGAATGTACCATTTGGACCCATATATTTGTAAAATGTTTATGAAGGACCTTAAAATAAATGAACTACTAATTAATTAGTCCCACATGTATATAGTTATTATCTCTCTCTCTCTCTTGTTAGCTATATTTATATCGTATTTACGTCTTTTCACTAATCTTTTTGGATCATTTTTGTTAAATTCATGTTACTAAGTCGTATATGCCTCCTTGTTTTTCAAAATGTATTGTTTTCTGGATGAATCATGTGTTGACCACGTGTGTGCTCCTCCAAGGTGTGGCTGCCTAAAAATCGCTAATCTTGCCCTCAGGCGTTTTCTCGTTTCTGTTAAGTGAAATTGGACCTTATGCTAATCTTGTAATGTCAGTTTGGATATTAAGCCTACTTTTACTATGTTTTTGCTCTGTATGATCAGTTGTGCCTAAGTAAATGGTCGTGTTAGACAGAAAGTTCTTGGCTCTTTCACCTTCCATTTTCCTCCATGGCAAAAACTTTATACACACACACACACACACACACACACACACACACACACACACACACACATATATATATATATATATATATATATATATATATATATATATGAGGTAAGAAATAAATTTTTATCTGTTTGTTTATTTATTAACTTATATTTTTCTTTTTTAAATAAGTGGGGTCTCTTCTTTCTGTATTTACTTTTATCTCTTTTTACTTCTTCCTAATGAATATACCATAATATTCTTTGGCATCTTGAATTTCAAGTCAGTGGCCCCTGCGGTGGGCTTGTTCCATACAAATAAGTTTTATCTTCTGAATATATTAATAATAAATAGTAAACAAAGCCTCTACCTTCTGCAGTTAAAACACTTCTTTATGGCTAAGCATGCTAGTCCTACAAGGAGTGAAGGAGAGTTCATGGAGCATCAGCTTTGTGCAAAGCAATGTTCCTTCATCTCAATCTAGATATCTCTTCTGTCTTCAGGGAAGTCAGGCGGAGCAATGGCCTGTCTCTCGTCAGTCCTGATAGCAGGGATCTTGGTACCCCTTGTGGAACCTTCCATTGCCAAGCAGTACAACTTGCTAGTCTTGTGTCCGATTGGGCCACGCAGCGTCTACCGCCTGACGCTTCATCTCTCCGAGATCCTTGCCAACGCCGGTCACCTCGTCACCCACGTGTCGACTTATGGACCTTCCTCCAAGTAAGACAGTTTGGTGACTGGTTTTCAGAGGAGAGACTTGAATATGATTGTTGGCAAGAGTAAGCTTATAAGGAGAAAAGAGGGATGCTGAAAGAATAGAAGTGGTTTTTTCATTGTCAGGAGCTTCTATACATATAGCAGTTTGACTACCATCATGATGTTTCAGTTAATTTTGTCCTCATTCTAAACTTTTGAATGTGAAGTATACTCTTTGTTGTAGGATATTTTCCCATTTCAGACACCCGAACGTCACAGAAGTTCCCACAGGGGCATCTGTCGAGCAATTGGAAGCCATGAACATCTTCCACTATAGGAACACTATGGCCGGATACGACTGGATCAGAGACGTCATTGAAAAAACAGGGGACGCGATGTGGAGGAACGAGCACATCAGACACCTTTGGGCGAGACGGCGTGATTTTGACGCTGTTGTGATTCTCAGTACAATGAACGAAATTGCTGGTCCTTTCCTGATGGACTACAATGGAGCGTTTGTTACCTTGTGCTCCTCTGGAGCTGCTGTAGAGGCCCTGAGCATAGCCGGGCAGGGCAATTGGCTCCCTCTGTCTGTGATACCGAATAAGTTGGTGTATGATGATCACGTCTCCTTTCTCGAGAGGCTGACAAATGTGTGGAGGACGTGGGCCTTGTACAGTGAATACGAGGAGACATCCATCTCCATGTCTCAGAAAATTCTCGAAAGATATATTCCTGGCATGCCCCCAGTGGGACAGCTTTTTGAGAGGGTCCATCTGACCTTGATCAACGGTCACTTTGCGCTAGATGGACCTATGCCTTTGCTCCCCACTCAGGTTGAGATCGGAACCATCACTGCAAAGCCTCCCAAACCTTTGCCCAGTGTAAGTCTACCAAAAAGAAATCAAAATATTGTTGCCAGTCTGTAGATTCACAGGAAATGGTATATTGTTGATGAAGAGTAGTTTTACTAGAGTAGGTGGAGGTGGTGTCGATAAAAGTTACTTTTGCTCATTCCAATGGTATGTTAACATATCTCTGTTTAGGGTAGTCAGTAAATGCAATTAAACTTGCCTCCCTTCAACAAATTTTGAGATGTGAGCACTGAAAGACCCCAAAGTTGTAAGAGCTTTCTGAAGGTAGTCTAAGTCTAGATTTGAGAGTTTTACCACAATATGAACAATGTCTTTTGCACATAAGTCACTTCTGAAGAGCTGAAGCGAACACAGAAAAAGGTATTGATATCTATGTTTCCTGGGAAGTGATTGACTTTAGGTAACCTAGAGTTGTAACAAAACTTTGGAGTTGTTGCTCTCTGCTGCAGTTACAATTCATAAGAATAATTGGTAAGGACATATACCAGAAGAGTAAGTAATAGACGAAAGGATTGTCCTAGAAATAAACCAGAAAACTTGAGGCTCAGATGTATTGAATAGATATGTCTAGGGCAACCCTTGGAATCATATGAATGAATTGATTGAGGGATTGATTAGTGCTATGAACTGGCTCTCCAACAGATTAATTGAGACGCTGAGCTTATTCATACACTAAAAACCTCTAGAGGACAGGATAAGCGCCTCCCTAACAGTGGTGGTAGTGGTGGTAGGGACTTGTCTTTGAAACAGCTACTTAATATTTGGGTCAAGTTAGGTTAGGTTCTAGGGTATAGGCTTTGCCCTTGTACCGGCACCTCAGTTTTTCTATAACATATGATACAGCATTCACTTCTTGCTTCTCAATACTGCCTTCAATAAATGGTTTGTCAACTGCTTCACTTCTCACTTTTACATAGTGTGGATAAAATGTATGCTAAACTTATCTTCTGTATTTTCACAAAAAGGGCACTTAATACCTCTTTATATATGTCTTTATAAAATATTTAAGCATTGCACATATTTTGTTCTTGTTCCAAATAGTGTCACATGCAAAAAATGTATTGTAGGATGGCCAGAAAATAGTATATACATATATATATATATATATATATATATATATATATATATATATATATATATATGTGAATATATACATATATTACACATAAATATATATATACACATATATACATGTATCCCCTCACACACGATCTTCTCTTGTTTAGGATCTCGAGGAATTTGCTGAGTCAGCTGGCGACTCGGGCATCATACTTTTCACCCTGGGCAGCTATGTGAAGAGCAGTGATATACCCAATCAGTGCAAGGTGAACTATCTTGTGGATTTCCCGCTGACATGATTATTTGTAAGAGTTATTTATTCGCGAACTGTCTGTAACGTGAGAGCCTGCACAGGGACACACGCATACACACAATATATATCTGTTCTGAGTGAATTTAGATGTCAGTCGCTTTTTTATTGATCAGAATGGAACAAGCAACACCAGTCTACTTTAAATTCTAACGCACATTTACACCAGTTATTCTTTGGAAGACTTGTTATTATTATTAGTATATTATAGAGTGGGCGAACTCTATTCAAATGGAACAAGCCCACCACAGGGACCACTGACTTGAAATTCAAGCTTCCAAAGAATATTAAGGTGTTTATTTGAAGGAAGTAACAAAATGTAATAAGAAATACAGAAAGAGGTTGTTAGGTAGAACTATTGACAAATGAATAAATTAAAAAGATGGAAAAGAATAAATAAAGAATTGAAGTCAGCTTTCCTAAGAATCTCAAAATCTTTGTCTGTTTTCCTCCCAGGTAATTTTTCTTGAGGTTTTTAGAAGACTGCCTCAGAAGGTCATTTGGAAATACGAAGAGGATGACCTGGATCTCCCGCCAAATGTCATTACGAGGAAGTGGCTGCCGCAGCAGGATATTCTGGGTAAAAGTCAATGTTTGTTGAATCAAAATGGGTGAATTGTGATTTTGTCTGTACACCAGGTGACTGGTGATTGTCACAAGAAACTTTATCATCAGGATCACTGCAAAACCAACTTGGCAAAAATTTTAAAAATATCCCAGACATTTCAACAGAACTTACCTCCGAGCAATGTCAAATCGACAGCTATACTTTTTTTTTTTTCTTTACAAATTTTGATAGTACTTAGACAGTACCTGGCATTTCTCAACCAGACTGGATGCAGTCACTTTTTTCTTTTTAGGTCTGTAGCATTGACTTACTTGTTTGTCCCGGTCAACTCTGTTGATTGCACTATCTCCTCCAGGACATCCTAAAACGCGGCTTTTCATGTCTCACTGCGGTAATTTTGGAGTTCAGGAGGCGAAGTACCATGGGGTTCCAATTCTGGGTTTCCCTGTAGCCTTCGACCAGAACAGCAATGCGGTTCAGATGGCCAACAAAGGACTAGGTCTAGTGATCAGATGGGAGGAGCTGACAAGAGAGCTGCTCTTCACGTCAATCCAGACTCTTATAAATGACCCATCGTGAGTTTTACGCAAATTGTTTTTGCTTCTTATTGTCTTTTCTTTGTCTTTTACAAGTTATTGATTTTTTTTCATGGGCCTTCTCCTCTGCCCTCTTTCTAAGCTGGTTCTCTGTTTCACTTAATCTTGTGAAAATTAGCCCTGGAAATCTGGATAAGTTGGATGATTGTTGCATTCTGGAACCAGCAAGACAGTGCTTTTATCCTCTATTGGGAAATGATATTTAAAAGGTCCATAAAATCTTACAAAGCTCCACAATAATAATATATGTCTGTCATTTAGTACTAGGGTCACATAGTAGGTATTTCAATGAAAGAGTTTATATATAAAACACTGCCAAAAACCTGCCAAATACCCGCTGCCACCACTTGCTTCCCACGCAGATACGCTGCCAGGATGAAGCGAGTGTCAGAAGCGGCTCAGGATCAGAAGGAGACGGCAGCCGAGAGAGCCATCTGGTGGATTGAGTACGCCATTCGCTGTAACGCTCGCAACTGCTCTTATGCCGAGTACGGGGGCAAGACGCTCCATTTCTTCCAGTACGTGATGGCAGACGTGGCAGTCTTCTTGGTGCTAGCCTTCCTTGCGCTAGTGTCTTTCTCCTGTTATGTCTGTGCATGTGCGTATAGAATTATCTCCAGAGTTTGGAGAAGACGAGCAAAGGAAAAGATCAACTAACAATTATTGTTAATCTGAACAAGAACCCTTTTCATATGGAACAAGGCCCCAAAAGGGGTCATTAGCTTGAAATTCAAGTTTCCGAAGAATATTAGTGTTCATTCTAAAGAAGCAACAGAAAGTAATATTAATAAAAATAATAATCATTATTATTAATCAGAAGATAATAAAACTAAATTGATTTTGAAAGTATAGCATGTAAAAAAAACGGTACAAAAATTCAATAATTTAAATTTAATAAAGTTAGAGATAATTTATACCAACAAAACAGACAATGTGAATGCATTATATATATAGTGTAGAAATGACAATTCTTCTAACTTGAATATTTATGGGTAAACCTATAACAGTGAACTTCATAATTATCTGCTACGGGGCCTAAAGATATAGTATCTGACCTCACTAACAGATTTTATAAGTATATTATGCGTAAATCTTTTTCAGCATTTAGCTTGATCAGCTGAAATTATGACTATATTCATAGTTTAAGGAAGAATTTTTATATTGCTTTCACTGGCTGTTTCCCTTAAGGTAGAACAAGGTTTATGTGCTATTCACTTAGAAGAAATGGCCTTAATTGTTTTCATAACACTTCTTCAGTTATGATTAAATATATAGAATCAGAATGTTCTAATTCAACCCCACAAAGGAAGTCTTTAGAATTGACTAAAATGACTCTCCAACTTTTAATATATCAGCATACTATGTCACAGGAGGGCGAAATTGCAGCTTCGATGACGGAGGCATTAACTCACCAAGGTAGAGGTTGCCTATGGCCCTATACTGGTATACCCATGCCAAGTGGGCCCAATTGCTATCGAATTCCTTAAGAAAACTTAGGCCTAGATAAGAGGTGGGCAGAAAGCCAGCTTCGATGACGGAGGCATTTTAACTCACCAAGGTAGAGGTTGCCTATGGCTCCTTACTGGTATACCCATGCCAAGTGGGGCCAATTGATACCGAATTCCTTAAGGTAACTATGGCCTAAAGGAATCCCATCCTCTCGAATCATGGATATCTGCACATCAGTGTCAAAATACTTACAGTCTGGATTAAGGTATATATTTACTTGATGCACTTACCATACAGCTTGATGTTGTCCGTGAATATGAGATGGTAAATTATGTTGCCTCCTTTATTGAGTTGGTATCCAGCATCCATCTTCTATAGTACTCTTGTCATGTGAATCATGGCTACTACGATGAGTAGTGGAGACAGTGAGCCATCTTGAGAGATCCCTGTCCTGATGTTAACCTCTCCTAGTCTTATCCCAGAGCTTGTAAATACTGTATCCCAGTTGCCCGTTGTATTTTTGAAGAAGCTGATGGTGCTTTCCTCTGCCCCATATATGTTCAAGGATTCTATTAGCCATGTTTGTGATATCATGTCGAAGGCTTTCTTGTAGTCGATCCATGCTATGCTTAGGTTGGTTTACCTTCTCTTACTATTCTTCATTACAATTTGGCCTATCAGGAACTGGTCTTTTGTGCCCCTATACTTCCTTGGGCAGCCTTTCTGTAGGCAGGGAATGGTGTTTGTATCCTCTAGGTAGTTATGCCGCCTTTCACAGACGATACCTGTTAGAAACATTTTTTCTTTTCAAAATTATTACTACGTAATATGTTTTTATTTTTATTTTATTATCATTATCATTATTTCGAATTTCTCTTATTGTTATTATTATTTTAATTTCATTTATATTTATATTTCATTTTTATTGATTAAATTTAATTTTAATTTTAATTATCAAAGTTAATACTGTTAATTTTTTTATAACTACTTATTTTTTCTTTTGAATTTTTATTATTTTTAAACTTTTATTTAATTCTATCTTTTTTATTTATTTTTTACTTTAAATATTATTTCATTATTATTTATATTTTTTATTGTTTTTATTTTTATTTTTAATTTCATTATTTTATTTTCATTATTATTATTTTTTTCTATTTTTCATTTTTATTATTTTCTAATTTTATTATATTATATTTATATTTTATTTTTATTTATATTTTATTAATCTTTTAAATCTTTTTATTATATTACTTTATATTTACTTTTATTTTATTGATTTTTTATTGATTTTCCTTTTAAGATTTTAATTGTTTATTAATTTTTATTCATTTTATTGTTCTCATCATTATTTTTAAATTCAATTTTATTATTATTATTATTTTTTATTTTCTTATATTTATTTTCTATTGTTTTTGTCTTATTTTTAAATTTTCTCAGTATTCTGTTAATTTATTATATTTTTACAGCTTTTATTTTTTTACTCTAAATATTATTTTATTTAATTATTATTACTTTATTTTTATTATTTGTATTATTTTTATTTTTGATGAAAATTATTTTATTTTTATTATTATTATTTATATTTTTATTATTTCTGTTTTTATGTGCATTATATTTATTTTTTATTTCTTATTATTTTTATTCTATTTTTGTAATTTATATAATTATTTTGCTAATTTTATCTTTTATTTTTTATTTATATTACTATTATTTTTACTTTTATTTTATTTATATTTTTATTTAGATTCTTAGTTTTCTGATAACAGCGGCAACTGCTGGAACATCAACAAATTTCCAGAGTCTGAAAGGTGAAGTCTGTAAGACAATCTGTGGCGATAATGTGACCAATGTTGATATTGCAAGTGTGCATGTTGGTCTCTTCGGACGAGAAAAGAAATCCTTAAGGATCGAGTGTTCAAACGTATCGTCGAGGCTGTATTTGCTGAGGCAGGCTAAGCATCGGCGGCCTGCTGGTTTTTTCGTGTCAGATTACTTGACGCCAGCTAACCACTCGTTGTTCTATAACCTTCGCCAGCTTAGGAAACAATATCCAAATAAGATTAAGTCCGTTTTTACCAGATGAGGGAATATCTTCTACAGACTCGGAATCAGCAGCGGCTGCTGGCCCTGATTCGTCCTTGAAGCTGATTTAGTTAATGGTGAATTCCCTACATTTTTACCTGACATTGACAATTATTTACCTGTAGACTGCAAATATTATGATTTGCGTACTGTGCCAATTTCTGTGTCAGAACCATATTTTAATTTGCTTATGCTCAACATTCGTAGTTGTAAGAAGAATTTGAGTGTGTTTTTATCATATTTCTGTCATTTACTCACATATTTCTCTTGCATTGTCTTAGTTGAAACCTGGCTTACTAAAGATAAAGATGATATTTAAACAATTCCTGGTTTTTACAGTTATGACTTGTACCGTGATCACCTTGGAGGAGGTATCAAGATTTTTGTCAGGAATGGTATCCAAACCAGAATTATTTATTAGTACTCCTTCTTAAACCACTTGTTTGAAGTGCTGACTATTGAGTTTATTATAAATTGTAAAAAACTGATATGTTCTGCCACTTATCATCCACCCACATCTTCTCATGTCAAAAATAATGACTTTGTTTTTTCATTTGCGTCCTTCTTAAGGAATGTTCTCAGCCTTCTTATACCGGCTATTGTTTGTGGTGATTTTAATATGAAACTTTTTAATATGAATAAGTACGGTAATGTTGACTATTTTGTGAGTAGCTTGTTTGAACTGGGTCTCTGGCCTCTTGTAACTATTCCAACTAAAATTCATTCGCAAAACCAAATCACTAGCTTTAGCCTGTTGGATCAGATTTGGATCTCACAGGGCGACGGCGTGAGACATTCTTTTGTTATTCCCATTGATATAACTGACCATTTCCCTGTTGGGATATCTGTTGGCTCATTTCCCAACCATATATATGCCCATTAGCATAGTTCATGATAAGAGACCTTTAAGCGAGAGAGGGAAGGTCACCTTTGCGATGTTGCTATTTCATTTTGTTTTCACTTTTACTAATGCTAATATAAATGGAACATTTGATCTTTATTTCTCAAATATTTGAGCTTTATAAAAGAGCATTTCCTCTGATAAAATACACAGTAAAGATAAAAGAATCTGCTCCTTGGATGACCCCTAAGCTCAAGCAGTGTATCGCAAAGAAAGCAAAACTGTACAACCTATACCTAGCAGGAAAAATCGTTAAGTTGCAGTATATATGGTACAGAAACAGATTAACCAACGTTTTACGTAGATCAAAACGTCTGTACTATATGAAGAAGTTTTATGAGGCAGGCAAAAATTCTCGTATGATCTGGTCTTGTCTGAATTCTGTTTTGGATAAGAGGAAGACGGTTACATTAGAGCGTACTGAGGTGTCTGACCGGGTATTAACTGGACGTGAATTAGCCAATTATGCAAATGAGTATTTTGTTACTGCTGCTGCTTCCCTGGTTGGTAGTCTGTCACACCCTCTGCCTTATACATTTTTATCGGCACCGATAATGTCCACCTGTTTTCTTAATCCTACCGATTCTTTTAAAAAATAAGGGTAATAAGGTTATGGATATATCACCTTATGGATATATCACCTCTAATTTTTAAGGAAAATGGACGTTTATTTTCACAACATTTTGCTGAGTTATATAACGTATCAATTGCTGTGCCACAATACCCAAATGCTTTAAAAAAGGCTAGGGTTACTCCGGTTCACAAGTCTGGATCCAGCTCAAACGTGGACAATTATCGACCTCTATCTGTCCTACCTACAGTGTCAAAGATATTTGAAAAACTTACACTCATAAGAATGGAAAGTTTCATCGATGTCCATTCATTGCTTAGCCCATGTCAGTTTGGCTTCCGCCGCGGGAAAAGTACAACTCATGCTATCATAAAGTTGTTTTCTACTCTACTCATGGCTTACCATCAGAAAATGTTTAGTGTGTGTTTCTTTTTAGATTTAAGAAAAGCTTTTGACACTGTACCACATAGTATCCTACTACAGAAACTGGCTCATTACGGATTTAGAGGCCAGTGTCATGAATATTTGAAATCTTATTATCAGAACAGGGAGCAGTATGTATTTTTAAATGGCCTATGCTCTGATTCTAAACTTATTACTTGCGGAGTTCCGCAGGGTTCTATTCTTGGCCCATTGTGTTTTGATTTATTTATCAATAATTTACCATTGGCAGTTGGAGTTGAGACTGTGTTATTTGCTGGTGACGCAGCCTTTGTTGTCACGTCATGCTCTTTAGACGGATTATTTAATAACATCAAAAAGCTCTTCTCAGACTTGGAGAAATATCTAAAAGCCAATATGCTCTTGCCAAACTCCAAAAAGAGTAAGTTAATGTTTTTTTCCTCGTGCCCGGTACAGAATTTACCTGACATATTCTTTGCAGGAGAAGCCATAGAGTGGGTGAATGAATTTAAATACTTAGGACTAACAATAACAAGAACTTTGTCCTTTGCTAAACATATTAACATCAGCCGAGTAAGAGGAACTCTAATTGGCATACGTGATGTTGTCCCTACTCGTGTGCTTGTAAATCTGTACTATGCTCTTGCCCTTCCGTACTTGAACAACCATTTGATAGTTTGGGGTTCAGCGCCTGCAAGTCACCCCACCAGACTCAATTCTTGTGTCAATAATCTTCTGAGAACTATCTTGGGAGTTAAATGGGTAGATAATGTCCCACTGTTGGGAATTGTGGAAATGTACGATAATTTGAAGCTGTTGAGGCTGAGGAGTCTTTATAAACACAATCTCTTTAAGTTTTTAAGACTTTTACTGAGTGGGAAGTATACTGAGATGTACGATATTTTACTTCGTCCATATCTCCAAATACACTCATATGAAACAAGAGGAAATATGTTTCGCCATCCTCATTTGGTTTGTGAGGTGGAGAGAAGATTTTTACCACATCAAATGATATTGCTGTATGATAGTCTACCACCTACCTTATTT
>NC_061097.1:34846031-34848531 GCF_015104395.2 Macrobrachium nipponense
GACGGAGGCATTAACTTACAGAGGTAGAGGTTGCCTATGGCTCGAAACTGGTATACCCATGCCAAATGGGCCCTACTGCAACCGAATTCCTTAAGAAAACTTAGGCCGAGATAAGAGGTGAGCAGAAAGCCAGTTTCGATGACGGAGGCATTAACTTACAGAGGTAGAGGTTGCCTATGGCTCAAAACTGGTATACCCATGCCAAATGGGCCCTACTGCAACCGAATTCCTTAAGAAAACTTAGGCCGAGATAAGAGCTGGACAGAAAGCCAGTTTCGATGATGGAGGCATTAACTTACAGAGGTAGAGGTTGCCTATGGCTCGAAGCTGGTATACCCTTGCCAAGTGGGCCCAAGTGCTACCGAATTCCTTAAGAAAACTTAGGCCAAGATAAGAGGTGGACAGAAAGCCAGTTTCGATGACGGAGGCATTAACTTACAGAGGTAGAGGTTGCCTATGGCTCGAAACTGGTATACCCATGCCAAGTGGGCCCAAGTGCTACCGAATTCCTTAAGAAAACTTAGGCCGAGATAAGAGGTGGGTAGAAAGCCAGTTGCGATGACGGAGGCATTAACTTACAGAGGTAGAGGTTGCCTATGGCTCGAAACTGGTATACCCATGCTGATTGGGCCCAAGTGCTACCGAATTCCTTAAGAAAACTTAGGCCGAGATAAGGGGTGGGCAGAAAGCCAGTTTCGATGACGGAGGGATTAACTTACGGGATTAACTTACAGAGGTAAGGTTGCCTATGGCTCGAAACTGGTATACCATGCCAAGTGCCCAAATAGCCCTACGCAATTCCTTAAGAAAACTTAGGCCAGATAAGAGGTGGGCAGAAAGCTAGTTTCGATGACTGGAGGCATTACTTACAGAGGTAGAAGGTTGCCTATGGCTCAAAACTGGTATACCCATGCCAATGGGCCCTAACTGCAACCGAATTCCTTAAGAAAACTTAGGCCGAGATAAGAGGTGTCAGAAAGAGGCAGTTTCGATGATGGAGGCATTAACTACAGAGGTAGAAGGTTGCCTTATGCTCGAAACTGTTTATACCCATTGCATGGCCCTACTGCAACCCGAATCCTTAACCGAATTCCTTAAGAAAGCTTAGGCTGAGATAAGAGGTGAGCAGAAAGCCAGTTTCGATGACGGAGGCATTAACTTACAGAGGTAGAGGTTGCCTATGGCTCGAAACTGGTATACCCATGCCAAATGGGCCCTACTGCAACCGAATTCCTTAAGAAAACTTAGGCCAAGATAAGAGGTGGGCAGAAAGCCAGTTTCGATGACGGAGGCATTAACTTACAGAGGTAGAGGTTGCCTATGGCTCGAAACTGGTATACCCATGCCAAGTGGGCCCAACTGCAACCGAATTCCTTAAGAAAACTTAGGTCAAGATAAGAGGTGGGCAGAAAGCTAGCTTCGATGACGGAGGCATAAATGTACAGAGGTAGAGGTTGCCTATGGCTCGAAACTGGTATACCCATGCTGATTGGGTCCAATTGCTACCAAATTCCTTAAGGATACTTAGGCCAAGATAAGAGGTGGGCAGAAAGCCAGCTTTGGTGACGGAGGCATTAACTTACCAACTCCCAAATGGTTGGCAGAGATCCAGGTAGTGGATCTTGCTCATGGGGAATTTAATATGACCAGCTGCTAGTCACAATTGCTTGACAATTTAAAGGTCGAATTTGATTAATTTTTTCTTAGCCTTTCTTGCTTTTCTAGCTTTTTTTGCCTTCTGGGACTTTTTGCATCCCTCTTCAACCTTTTGATCATCTTTCTTGTCAAGTCCTTCATCTTTTTCTAGTTTACTACCTTTGACTCTATCCTTTATTGTTACGATCATAATTTCGTCATCCTTCTTCCCCTTATTCACCTGATGACTCTCTGCTGATGGTTTTGGCCATCCAAGGCGAGAGAAGACATTGCTTTTCATCTTTGGCTGATCGGGCCTAGGGTTGGAGGTGATTGGTTGTTGCTGAGGCTTTTCTGTGCTGGGAGGGTCTTCATTTTGGAAATTTTGGCAACCCTGGTCGACTCGGTGGTCTTCTTTCTTGTCAGCTTCATCCTCCTCTTTAATTTCTTTACATTTTATTCTAGCCTTGACAGTTACAATCATTTTGTCATCTTCCTTTTGCCCTTTATTCAACTGATGAATCTCTGCTGATGGTTTTGGCCATCCAAGGCGAGAGAAGACATCACTCTCCATCTGTGGCTGATTGGGCATAGGGTTGAGGGTGATTGGTTGTTGCTGAGGCTTTTCTGTCCTGGGAGGGGATTCATTTTGGGGATTTTGGCACCCCTTGTCGTCAGCTTCATCCTCCTCTTCAATGTCTCTACTTTTTACTCTACCCTTGACTGTCACAATCATTTCGTCATCTTCCTTCTGCTCCTTATTCACCTGATGACTCTCTGTTGATGGTTTTGTATGTCCAAGGCGAGAGAGGACATTACTTTCCATCTTTGGCTGATTGGGGGTAGGGTCAGAGATGATTGGTTG
>NC_061097.1:34853531-34861987 GCF_015104395.2 Macrobrachium nipponense
CAATGAATTCAAATTTACAGTCTTTAACACATAATTTTATTGGTTCAATTAAGGTGCTTTTAGAAAATGGAATATCCAGTTGTTTGTTTTCTAATAATTCCGGTAGAAACTCCAATAAATCATCAATAGGCACTTTTGTGAATAGAGATACTACATCAAAGCTCACAAGTTTCGATTTACTATTAACTTTTACACTATTTAGTTTATCTATCAAGTCCACATTATTCTTAATATAAACTCGTGAATTTTAATACTATGTATCAGCCCTTTGTCAATGGCTTGAAAATAAAGCCGAAACCGGTCAGGACCTACACCCTGTCTCTTATTTTTCACCTGTGGATATGTGTGATATTTATATATATATATATATATATATATATATATATATATATATATATATGTATATGGGGATACAATCCACAATGATGTAAAATCCTTCAGAAGTTTAAAATATATATTTCTTGTACAGGAACTTAAAGCTTTCGACCATCAGGTGTGGTCTTGTTCACTTAGAGGTATGACATAGCACCTAGCTTCTACATATACTATATATATACTATATATATATATATATATATATATATATATATATATATATATATATATATATATATATAGAGTATATATATAATGAGAATGAGTGAGAGACAATGTCCCTCTAAGTTTATGATAAAACATTGAAATAAGATTAATAAGTTTATTATTGTCTCGTTTATATTTATTGTTACTGTGGTTTCTTGTGTTTGTGTGTAAATGTGAAAGTTTTTTATTTATTGTAGCTTTTTAAAAGGTCAGATGTCTTTCTTAGGCGATTGGGTTTGTTGTGTTGGCGTGATCTGGAAGGATCCTGTTGACAACACTGAGGGGAATTGGGTTTGAAAAGAGGAAAACCGATAGATTCATTTTGGTCTTGGATAATTCTGGTGTCTATTGACAGAATCCTACGAAACGTATTCTCTTTATTTTGTTTAATTTTTTCTTTTATGACTTTAACCCTTCGTTCTATATAAATAAATCCTCGGACACACACACACACACATACACACACACACAGGAGAGAGAGAGAGAGAGAAGAGAGAGAGAGAGAGAGAGAGAGAGAGAGAGAGAATTTTAGCCTACTTTTATGTATTTTATTGTAAAGATAACTAGAAAATTCTTTCATCCCATTGCAACCGTCAGAATAAAGGAGAGAGAGAGAGAGAGAGAGAGAGAGAGAGAGATGAATAATACCATGAGTGAAAATTAGTGATAGAGACAAAAAATGAATGATACCATGAATGAGAGAGAGAAAAAATGTATAATACCATGAGTGAAAATTAGTGAGATAAAAAAATGAATAATACCATGAGAGAGAGAGAGAGAGAGAGAGAGAGAGAGAGAGAGAGAGAGAGATACCGAAAAGAGAAGCATTTCATAGTCGGCTCTACATACCTGGGAACACAGGAGAAAGAGACAGTTCTAAAGCCTTGACCGTATACATAATTAAGAGACTAATGATTTCGATGAGGAAGAAGGTAAGGGATGAAGTCGCCTCGCGGGTGTTACCAAGCAGTCAGTCCTGGAGGCTGGAATGCAGTATGAAGAAAGTCGATCTAGAAATAGAGAGAGTCGATCTAGAACATAGACTAAGGCCGGGCAGTCGATCAGACGAATAGTGATTAATCTTTGACTCGTGTTACTTGGCGTTTGTCGACAAAGTCGACGTCTTGTAGCAAAGTCTAACCGCTTTATTTGAGGTCGACTTTTCCAACAGGAGTCGACCTGTTCTGAACATAAACAGGCATTTTTGTCTCTTAATTACTGTTCGATTCAATCCACCATATATATAAATAATTTAATCAATGTCGAATATTCTATAATGTGTCTAAATCGCTGGCGATTCAATCCACCATATACATACATACATCTACATACATACATATATATATATATATATATATATATATATATATATATATATATATATATATATATATATGTGTGTGTGTGTGTGTGTGTGTGTGTGTTTGTATTATATATATACATATATATATATACCTATATATATCTATATATATATATACATATATATAATATATATGTAATATATATGATATATATATATACTATATATATATATATATATATATATATATATTCGAAGAACTAGTAAGGGGGCTCAAGCCTTACAAATATCACAAGGGTGAGAGGTAAAGAAAGGCCTGTTCCAGCCTACTATAAAAGATTTATATTAACCATGTTTCACATTGCTTCGATGTATCTTCAAGGCTGTGGGGGGGGGGGGGGGGGGAATTGATAAGAATGCACACATATAAGACTTGTCACTAATAAAACACGGTACAATATTTTAAAATGGAACACTAAAACATTTAAAATGTAAAAATTACTATACAATGAAACGCTAGGTTGAATAGACAACCTACCAGAGCAAAAGTGAGAGAGTGACTGAAGGACAGAGCGGGGGGAAACACACAAAACTATACAAAAGATGTAAACAAACAAGTAGTTAGGCTATGAAGAACTAAACTGGCGAGGACTGGGCATTTAAATTCGGTCCATTGGTTTTGATTAAAATGGATTTTAATGTTAAAAGCCAATAAAGATGATGAGCTTTTAACATTAGAATCCAATAATATTCTTAACAATGAAGAGTACGAACATCACTCAATTAAGGATGTTGAGTGTAGATTCAAAATCCCAAGCAAAGATTCACGAGCAAGAACAGAGTCTAAACGTTATCCTTATCTTGATAACAGTAGCATTACTTCAACAATAACTGTAGATTTTTGTTAACAACAAAGCCCACAACAACAGCAAACAATGATACAATCTGAGACTAAGAAACAGTCTCAGGCAACAATCTCTCTCGCCATGCGTGTGTATTTGTGTGTGTGTGTGTGTGTGTGAGTGTGTCTTTCGAGTTTCAAGAGAAACTGTAGAACAAGATGACCTTGGAGTC
The DNA here is from genome assembly GCF_015104395.2 of Macrobrachium nipponense. NCBI lineage: Eukaryota > Metazoa > Arthropoda > Malacostraca > Decapoda > Palaemonidae > Macrobrachium > Macrobrachium nipponense. The sequence goes on from NC_061097.1 coordinate 34,856,491, forward strand.
ATTACTACCAAGGACTTAAAATCCACAAAACAGTGCATAAAAGTCGAAAAGAAGGCACAGACATTCGTTGGATACAGAAAGAGGCAGTTCAAATACAGAAACAGGGAAACGGTGCTGCAGCTCTACGCATCAATAGTTGGACCCCATCTTGAATGTGCAGTACAGTTTTGGTCACCAACACTAAGAAAGGGCACAAATAGATTAGAAAGGGGTACAAGCAAGATCCACACAAAGTTCATTCCATCTATGAGGCAAATAGGTTACCGAAGACGACTATAGAGAGTCTGAACATTTATGGCTTAGAAACACGATGATTGCGAGGACAACTAATAGAAACATGACAAAAGTAGACGGTAACCTATTTGCGTTAAACGAAAACCAGAAGAGAAATAATGGACTTATGTTTAATATGAAGTTGTGTGACTCTGTACACACCCCCATACCCACTCCCAACCCCCATTCCGGGGCATTTTGAGCAAAAGGACCCTCTGCTCGTGAGGGAAGAGGGTGTCTACAAAGGAGAATATTTGGATGGAGGGAGGAAAGTAAGGGAGGAGAATGAAGGGAAGGAGGAAGAAGGAGAAAAGGGGGAGAAAAGTGAAAGTAGGAAATAAAAGATAAAATATGAAGAGAAACCTAGACAAAGGAGAAAGGCCATCCCGCACCCTTCTCGATGGAGCTACCATCATCAATATCAAACTAAGAAGCAGGAACTAAGAGATGGAACAACATAATAGTAAGAGAGAGAGAGAGAGAGAGAGAGAGAGAGAGAGAGAGAGAGAGAGAGAGAGAGAGATGACTTAATTATTCGTAAAAAGAGTTGTATAGTCGGTGATTGAGAATATAGAAATATCTAGACAAGGAGAGAGAGAGAGAGAGAGAGAGAGAGAGAGAGAGAGAGAGAGAGAGAGAGAGATGACCTAACTATTCGTAAAAAGAGTTGTATAGACGGTGATTGAGAATATAGTAGAAATATCTAGACAAATACAGAGAGAGAGAGAGAGAGAGAGAGAGAGAGAGAGAGAGAGAGAGAGAGAGAGAAATGACCTAACTACCGTAAAAAGAGTTGTATAGACGGTGATTGAGAATATAGAAATATCTAGACAGAGAGAGAGAGAGAGAGAGAGAGAGAGAGAGAGAGAGAGAGGTTCAACCACAACGCAAACTTCAAAACACGACGGTTGTGATATTCCAGGACCGGAACTGAATTTCGGAGGCGTCAATAACGTCTTGGAGTTTTTTCGTATCATGTTTGGTACTTACGACAGTAGTAGAGCAATAGATATACTCTTTACTTTGATTTCCAAAAGGACTTTGACGAAGTTCCACACAAGAAACTAATGACGAAAGTTAGAGCTTTAGGAATTGAAGGAGAAATAGCAGACTGGATCGACCCAGAGACAGTAGAAAGCTTAAGAAATGATCTAAAGAAAATAGGACAGTGGTCAAAAAGATGGCAAATGCCTTTTAACTTGGATAAGTGTAAAGTGTTACAATTAAAACACACAACCCCCATGCCAACTGCATGCTGCTTGGGAATGACATAAATAGTGCAGAACAAGAAGAGGACCTTGGAGTCATTATTACCAAGGACTTAAAATCCACAAAACATTGCATAAAAGCTGAAGAGAAGGCACAGAAATTCGTTGGATACATAAAGAGGCAGTTCAAATACAGAAGCAAGGAAACGGTGCTGCAGCTGTACACATCAATAGTTAGACCCCATCTTGAATATGCAGTACAGTTTTGGTCACCAACACTAAGAAAGAATATAAATAGATTAGAAGGGGTACAAGCAACAGCCACAAAGTTAATTCCATCCATCAGGCAAATAGGTTACCGAAGACGACTAAAGAGTCTGAACATGTATTCAAATTCAAATTCAAATTCAAATTAAAAAAATTTATTGACATAAAAAAAGGCGTCAAAAGGAGCTGTTAGTCTTGCTAGACAACCCACTCAAAAGATCAATGACGTTACAACCAGTTTTAACAAATGGAAAGGCTTTCTACATAGATTTCGAAATTACAAAAAGTGAATTAACACAAACCTTATAAAACTATTTCACAAGATCAGAATTACATAATACTTAATCATAGCTATAATTTTCATACAACAGACATTTTAGTAAAGTCCACACTCTCAGTAGAAATAGACTAAAACCAAATACACCTCTGTTATAGTTAAATTGAATGCTACAATAGCACTTCAAATTGACTTAAATGTTGGAAATAACCAAAATTTAATTTACATAAAATACATTTCATACCCCCTTTTTACATAAAAGGAGAATTATTATTTTAATGTACAACCACTTCTATTTCATAACAAATTGCAAATAAGACATTTTCTGGGGAACACGATTGTATACAGTATTACGGCAAACACTAAACATTCTACAAATAAAAACAGTAATAAAGTAATTTATCAATTCTAATACCTTATGTCAATGTTTTTACATTTTTGTGCAATATTCTTGTACAAATTATTATTAATGAAAAAACACACCATTTGCTCGAAACAATTATTATTGAGATTTCTAAATTCTGCCAAAGAACTACATTCCATAATGTAATGGTGCAGCGTGTGCGAATTAGCAGCGTCACAAAATTTACAAGGGGTACCCTCTCCATTCTTGTATTCCCAATAGTATTTATAGCCTAGTTTAACTCTCATAACAATTCCATCACATTTAGCTGAACACTTCCCATAAGTAAAACGTGTATTGTTACTAGTATAATCATAATAAGCCATGCTGTTACTGCCATTACTCATGATTGCCCTAGCCTTCTCAATGTTCCATGCATCCTTCCCTTACTCTTGCCATGTGTGACTTTATTTTCCTCATACTAACTGAAGTGGCGTAATCTACAGATTCTTTATGACGCCCTTGTTTAGCTAATTTATCAGCAACATCATTAAAATATAGACCACAATATGAGGGTATCCAGACGAATTTTACACTGTAGCCTGACGCTTTTATAACAGGAACGTACTCTTTGCATTTGATAACTATTCCATCATCAGAAGGTACTTTGGCATTTAAAGCCAAAAGAGCACTCTGACTGTCAACAAAGCCTATTATAGATTTTTCCTTATTCATTCTAAATTTCAAACACTCATAAATAGCAAACAGCTCAGCAGTAGCAGTTTAGATATTCTCTCCTCTGTGCTAATACCAAATTCAAAATATTCTCTAATTACAACACCAAGACCAGCTCGACATCCAGTGACAGAACCATCACAATACGCATGAATCACCATATCCCTAGGGTACTGAGATATCTCCTCCAAAAACAGCTGTCTAAGTTCATGGGGATTGTTGTCTCTTTTTCTCAAATCAAGTTGTTCTATACTTATATCTACTTTTTCAGCAATCCAAAGTTTTATTGGACGTGAATTAGGCAAAGGTACACAGAAATCAAAAGCATTATAGTCACTCAATATTTTACAAAGCCTTCGTGAATATTCATTCAGTCTAAAGAATCCTGGAACGCCTGTCACATATCTATTTACAATAGTTTTGAGATGCCTATCATTTTGTCTAATCAGTCTTATAAATGAGGGGACTAATACCTACCTCTCTTATTCTTTGAGTGACACTTGGCAAATTCAGCTCCATTCGCATTATTTCAATCCTTGCAGTTCTAGGGCAACCTAACATTACCCTCATTGCTTCATTTTGCAACAATTCCAAGGGCCGAAGATCTTCATCTGTATAACAACATAAGACTGGAGCCGAGTAGTCTGTGATACTTCTAATAGTGGAAACATATACAGACCTTAATATTGGAATACCTACACCGTTACCATAATTAGACAATACACGTAAAGGCTTAATTTGATCCCTTATCTTACCAAAACCGATATACATACCCAAGTATTTATAACTTGTTAATCTTTCTAGTTTTACTCCATTCAGCCAGAATGTTTCATCACTTACCATTCGTGATTGATATTTTGTTTTACTTTCATTCACCACAAGACCCAAAGATATGCAAAGATCTGATATTTCAGCCAACACGACACTCAAAGTCTCCTCTGATGTACATTGTATGAGAGTATCATCTGCATATATGATTACTTGTGAATTTCCATGAAATTCATAACTTGCAATTTCATCCATTAATATATTAATAATCATGGGGCTGAGCACACCCCCTTGTGGAGTACCAACTTCAAAATACTTTTCAGTCGATTCGTAACCCTGGAACATAACAGTTCCCCTTCTGTTATTCAAATATTGTGAAATCTAAGTCAGTTGCTTATCTTTTATACACTTTTTAACGAGACATTCCAATATCACATCCTTATTGGCTTTATCAAAGGCTCCCTTTAAATCTAAAAATATTCTGCAGTTGACACGAGCAGTGCTAATAAGACTTTTTAATATGCAATCAGAGGTACTCTTGTTCTTTAAAAAACCATAAAGATTCGGAGACAGGAGCCCGTCAACTTTATACAATAGCCTATTTAGAACCATACGTTCCATAGTTTTTGATAAACATGAAGTCAAGGAGATAGGTCTATAATCATCAGTTCCCTTAGGTACAGGTATCATAAGGGCAATTGTTCATTTAATAGGTAAGCGACCATTACTGTATGATAGATTAAATAACGCTAAAAGAGGACTATCCTCCATTGTTATAAGACAATTTATAACATCATATGTTAGGCCTCTTTACCTGAAGCTGTTGACTTCCCCTTCTTAACACAATTCAACATTTCATCCCTGGTGAAAGGAATACAGGTGTCATCCATTAAGTTCTTTGTCTTTATTTGTGTAACTTCCTAAGGCTTAACTGTATATTTCGAGGGAGAGAATCTAAGCTCGACGCATACGACCATTTGGCGGCTAATGCCTCTGCTTTTTCTCTGGCATTAGTCTTCCTTTCAACTCCACTTACTTTATTGACACCAACCCAAATTTGACTTTATGATTTTGAAAAGGAGATGTCCCGTCAAAAACCTTCCCAATACTCACTTCTAACCTTTTGCCTCTTTTCTGTAGCATGCTCAGCCACTGTAACCATCGTTTCTCTATATTGCATATTATCATGGTCTTTAGACCATTCCCTGTGGCATTTTCATAGCAACTTGTTCCAGCTTTTCACTATTTTATCATTATGATACCTAGGTTTATGATTGCTGGCAGAATTAGTCTTTTTCTGTGGTTTGTAAAGTATGGATTCTATTACTGCTAGCAAGTCAGCAAGGAAAACATTTTCATCCTCAATACCTAACAGTTTATACTCTTTGTACCAGTCACTTACTTTCTCAATGAAATCATCTTTCTGCCTATCATGTAATACATATCGATTTCTATTGTTAATAAGTGGAATATTTTCTAAATAAAAACTAATTCTGAGAGAAAAATGATCACTTAATAAAGTGGTTACAACAGAGAAGTCTGTTTGTACCCCAGGCATCTTGAAAAGGATAGCATAATCAAGCCTGCCTCTTCTAACATGTGTTGCTTCACTGTTACCAAGTACAG
>NC_061097.1:34862487-34867487 GCF_015104395.2 Macrobrachium nipponense
TCGTATTGTGCACATTGGGTACCTCTCTCATATACACAGCCTTTCGTATTTCTTGCTCTCTCTCTCACTCTCGCTTCTGCTACTTCCAACCTAACCCCTCTTTACCTCTTCCAAATACAGCAAATCCACTTCCATACTCACATCCATACTTTTAGCCATGCCGTTCCTACCCTTCTCGTCTACTTGTTCTCACCTACCACTATCAGCATCACTATCATCCTGTCCCTTACTCTCAGCTCTTCTCCCAACATCCTCAGTCCTTGTCTCGTACTGTCCGTCATCCTTACCAATCTTCTTCCCTTCAGTCTTATTCTTCTTCTCAGCTCCCTTCTTACCATACTTCTCAATTCCATCTTGTCCTGTGCCTTTCCCTTCTTTTCCTCACTTATTACAAACATATCACCCTCTTCACTCGTACTCTCACCCAATCACCCTCTCACCTTTTTCATCGTTTCAAGCCCGTCACCAGACCAATCATCACCAACTCCAGCTTCTCCTCCATTTTCTCAATCATTGGCTCTTCAGCCCCTTTCTCTTCCTCATTCATTCCCTCTTCCACTCTCCTCATCACCCCTCTCAATTCTTTGAACTCCCTCTTTTGCTTCTCACACTCAATCCTCAGCCTCTCAATCTCTACTTCCACCCTTTCCCTAGCTTCCCTTGCCAACCGCAGTTCCTCTATAAGCCTCCTAATCTTATCCAACCCTTCCATCTTTACCTCTTCAGCAGTCATACCAACCTCGCTGTACCAGTCGTCCTTTTGCAGCCACACCGGCAGTCCCTGTTTGGGTGCCAAAAATATTATGTGGCGGGATCACAAGCTAAGAAAGCAAGCAAGACCTCCCCACATTTACGTTAATTAATCCTGGCTTACAAATTTCCCCCACCCACACTTTCCCCTTTAAGTTAATTTAATTACTAAAAGGACGCTTGGTTCAGCAAGCAAAAAAACTAAATCTCAGACACATTTATTCACCAGGAAACTTGTCACAATCAGCGCGAAAAGCTGTGCTTACAGCGGGTATGGCCATAGAAAAACAAACTCCACCGCCACTAGTAACTACCAAACACCAAACCAACTGACACCAACAAACCACTGAATACAAACACAAAAACATCAAACAAGCATCAAGACTACACACCAATTCACATACATCAGAAACAACAACTCACTCACCAACTCGACAACCACAAATGGACAAAAGCACAATAGAACTCGATTACTGAATACCCAAAAACTTATGTGAAAATCACAGACAACAGTACCGACTACCTCTCACTCCACTGAGCCACTCAACGGGCCATAATGCCCCCCAAACAAGCAATTCACACGTCAACGACCCATTCATCATTCACACCCTCTTATTTTCTCTCTCATGATCTCCCTCTCTCAAAACGAAAAAAAAGCAGGCATAACCCTTCCCAATACCATATTAACAATAATAATAAACATAAAAATACAATATGATAATAAGCAAAACATCCAAGACCCTTCCTATCGCTTTCGGCAAATGCAAACAACCCAACGAGACAACAGACGAAACAACCAGCCACTCTCACTTCCTCTCTCTCTCTCGCTTTCTCTCTCTCTCTCTCTCTCTCTCTCTCTCTCTCTCACCAGCAACCCTTGAGGATATTGCCAAATGCAACCAATTCATCAATTCACCCATGCCTCCCATTCTAGAGGACATTTCAACCCTAGACGGGTTGGAATGGACAAGACAAGCCGAAACAAAGACAAATGATAGATATAAATCACTGAGCCTTCCATACTCCCTTGAGTAAACTTATAATATAAAATAAATCAAAACTCTGCCGATGATGATATTCATGAATGTTTACTTGACAGGTAGAGACATTAAAATAATATAATTCTTGAGAAGCAGTGAATCAATGATGTCAAAGAATAAAGTGTTTAGTGACTAAAGTGACTAATAACTAACCATTTGCTATAGCAAAAAAAAAAAAAAAAATTCAAAATTTCTTTCTCTTGAAATATGTCACACTGGGAATTACTTAAAATGAACAGCAAACAATGATTAGATAAATTAACTTTACCTATAAGGTTAATAGTATACTTAATTCTATCATGTATAATACTGTCAGCTTATTGTTTAAGGCAATATATGCTATTAGTAAGCCCTGGTGGGGCGATATGAGGCGTCCGGAGGGATTTTAAAAGCTCTACGTTATCATTAAGTAACTTTGTCTTGTACCATGAAGACGAAGCCTAACAGCATTAATTTTACAATGGGGAATATTGTTGTAAATTAACAGGGATAGAATTAATAAAGTAATTCTCCATAGAGAGGAAATAAAATTACACAGAATGTAAGTCTCATCAGAGACATTTATAATTACATAATATATAGACTTAGATGGAACACTAAATGAGCAATGTATAAGCAAGACAGGCTTCAAAAATATATAAAAAGTTGTAGCATTTTTGTTAGCTAAAATTTTTCCTAGTCACATTGAATGCCAAGTGCCTAAAAAAGGGCACTGTGTCAATTGTGGTACTTTTATTTTGGTAATTCCTAATGTAGTATTAATTTATAAGGCCAGAATAGCTGGTGGATGGGGCTCTGCCTAAGCAGAGCATACAGTGGAAATAAATGCTTAAAGGATGAACAGGAAAGGAAACTATGGATGAGAAGATATAAAAAGTACATAAAGAGAAAGTCACAAAAGGTTAAGAGGGAAGTAAAAGTATCAGAATCTGGCGCTCTCCTCTGGATGGAGAGGGTCAGAATTCTCTATAAGAAGGTGGCACTGTGCCAGGCATTAGTGAGTAGAGAGACTATTGACTCTCGTAAGGTTTCTGAAACCCTCGACACCCTTTTCCCCTCTTCCTTCGACCTTTCTGAGGTTGGTTTGACAGTGCTGTGGGGGACTTTGAAAGACTAAAGCCCTTTGAAGAGGCTGGAGGGGCATCAGCTCTGGCTGCTGCAACAACCGGGGCACTGGTACTCGTTGCCATGCCTAATGCTGCGTGACTCGATTCCCTGAGTTCTCCAGCCAAAGAGGATTCGGCAGAGTCGATACACTGGGACTGGTTAGCTGCTGACAGAGGGGGAATGGAGGAGGTGGCAGTATTCAGGATCGGCTTACAAGTTGGGATGACCGACTTCGGGGTGGTTTGTGAGGCCGCACCAGTGGTGGAGTGTCCGCCTTGGTCATGGGTGTCCTGGAGGATTCCTATTGCTATTGGCTCTTCCTTGACTGCTGGCTTGGGTAGCAGAGCCAAGCCAGCGGAGGGAGAGTGACCGGGACTTACAGCTCCGTGAGGGAGACTCAAGTCTTGTCTTGACACTGGCACTGAGGCCGTTCCTGGGTGAGAGGATTCGAACGTAGCTCAACATCCATAAGGAACAGAGCCTGGCACTGCCTGCCACCTTCAAGTGGCACTGGCTATGCAGAGATAGTTCTTTGAGGACTGTAGAATGGGTTGGAGCTATGTAAGGGCGGGGGTCCCTGAGGTGGTACAAAGGTAGTAGGAGACTTAAACTCTTGTCCCAGCAGGATGTCATAACCTCCTGGAATATAGGTTGCTACTGCCATGGTACATATGTTAGAGCGGTGAGGTTATGTGACTCTCAACCGGACAGTAGACAAGAACATTTTGACATGGTTGAGGCTCTTTATCATAACGAATTGGTGCCTATCAACCCAAGCTCCATAAGGAACTTTATCCTCTCAAATGATGGATACCTGCACACCAGTGTCATCACAAGTACAGACCTGGTGGGCAGGATAGCGACCTATGGGAGGTGCAACAAATATAGGTCCCTGCAGTTTGCATGAGTCACAGAAACTCTTGCTAAACTCATGCTAAAAGCACCATTCAGTTCTCAAGGTTGAAGAGGGTTGATGCCGATTCAAAAACAAAGAATAACTGTGCACAACAGGGATTTGTAGGAGAGAGGCGGCGTTAACTTATGTCCTCTCGTGGTAGCTGAGTGGTTACGGGAGCTTCACTGTATGTTCTGATTTCTGGGTTCCGAGATCTGCACCTGGGAGCTGACAAAATTATTATCAACTAAAAATTCCCCATCAATTAACCCTGGATAGGTTTCGCTATACTGGTACTCCATTAAAAGTGCGTGCGGGTCGAGCTTGACCCAACCGTCTAGAAAAATTTGCCAAAAATCACTAAATTCATTTTTACTGTACACTTTAATTTCTAAAATCAATTTCAACATTCCCAAACACTACTGAAAAGATGAATAATACCCATCTACAAATTAAATATTTATTACAAATATTAAAAAAAAATAGGTATATAAAAAAAATAATTTGGATAAAATATTTTTAAAAAATACAAAATAAGCTATATACACACAAAAATTGAGGGAATTCTTCCTGACATTACTATTTGCAATATGTGATTGCTAGAAAAGTTGTCGGACCCATAGAGGTCGAAATCTGAAAAAGAAAAAAGGGTAAAATAAATAATAAAAAAAAAAATTAAAAATTTTTTTTTATATCTAGATGAAATAGGAGGTGGCTAATTTTTTTAATAGAATAAAGTCATATTATCCTAGAATGGAATTATGTTAAAAATATTTTGACAAAGATCTTATTTGCTGTTATATCAGGGGCCAAATCTAAAGGTTATTTTTTGACCTCCTATTTTCATCATGAAAATTGCATATAAAAATCGTTGTAACTATTATAAGATATGATATTTATCCATGAAAATCTACCAGAATATCACAAATTCTATAGAGCACAAGAATATATAGCGGTATGGCAACTTATCTTTCGGATCTGCCAAGAAAATGGCCACAGCCGACACCTACTCCGACTGCCACATCTACCACCTGAAATGGAGGAATGGAATTTAAATTTCAATGTGTTATTTACTTATCTAATTAAGCGTGGATTTGCATATAACAATTATGGGGGCTTGCTGGATATTTGAACATTATTTTACAGCTATAAAAAATCTGACCAAAAAAACTTTGAGCTCCTCGTGTCACCAAGAAAATTTCTTATAA
>NC_061097.1:34872487-34874987 GCF_015104395.2 Macrobrachium nipponense
TACATAAGGGTTAAAAGAGCATTTTACATAAGGTAGTTATTACATGATACAAGTAATTACTGAGAGGAGATATTTAGCGTTTATCTCTGGGTGGTGAAACTAAGTACTCGGGAAATATGAAGATTAACTTTCTAAATGTAACTACAGTTCCCACTACCTTAGTTCATGCTCTTTAATTGCCTGAATTTCCAAATGATTGGGAGTGATGGCACACCTGGACTGATTTTCCATATATATATATATATATATATATATAATATATATATATATATATATATATATATATATATATATATATATATATGTGTGTGTGTGTGTGTGTGTGTGTGTGTGTGTGTGTGTGTATGCACAGGGTGTTTAGAAATTAGAGACCCCCCCCCTCTATAGCATAACCGAAAATTAATATGGACAAAAAAAAGTAATTCAGAACAGGTATTTATATAAATTTCTCTCTGAGTATTTAATAGCTTGTGTGGCCTCCATTTGCCTGTACCACTGCCTGCATTCTTTAGGGGTAGGAATTCAGTAAGTCTCAAAAAAGCTTAGACTCAAACTCTATTTCCCTGAGCACTTCGGTCACCTCTCTTTGCAGGTCGCCGAGGCTTGATATACCATCATAGTTCACTGTGCGTGCTTCAACATGATCCTTTAAGATACTACCCATGTTTTCCCACACATTAAGGCCAGGGGAACTACCTGGGGATTCACTTGATGAGAAGAAATCGATACCACTGTTTTGAAGCAGCTCCTGTTTCTGAAGAGCCTTGAAACATGGTGCCTTATCATGCAAAAATGTGACCTCTTCAACAGATAAGACATTTTCAGGATCTTTGAGAAAAGGAAATACTCCAACAGTAAGCACAGTTTCTCTGAAGTATTTGCCATTCCATGACTGTCCTTTTTCTTTGATGATCCACAGTAACTGTTTGACTATGAAACAGAGAAAAATTCCCAAACATTCAGGAAATTTCACAACTTGGTGATAGCACACGTTATCGCTGGCATCATCCAACTTTGCAGTCCAAATGTTGTTATTTTTATGATTTGGCTTCCTGACTGTGCAAATGAAGAATTCATCTGATGCGGCAACATGGAGAAAGTCAGCTTCATCCCAATCTTTAAGAAATGAGCCACAAAACCATGCACGGTCTTCTCTGTTGCTGAGTGATGCTGGGCTTGCTGATAACATGAAATGGCTTGATAACAGATTTTTTCAATTCACGACATACAGCACTTTAACTTTTCTTTCCCCATTTTATTTCTAGTTCAAGCGCCAATTTATGTGAAGACTTTCTTGGTCTAGCCACTGCCTCAGCTATGATATCTTTTGACTCTTGAGAAAGAACTTCAGGTATTCCAAGACTCTCACTCTTTTCGTGATGACAGTTATATTGGTTTTTGTTCCAGTTTCTTTTAACAAAGGATTCATCTCTTTTAATATATTTAGCTATCCAGGAACGTGAAACGAAGGATGCGCCAGCATCCCTGACCTCTCTGAAGGTTATAGCCCGAATTCGGTCAATCCATTTGATTTCGTCTGAGTCGTTAGCCATGGCTGTCACTCAGACTGAAAATGCAACAAATATAAAAAGAAAAATAGCTTAATAGAAACTAAAGATAATGTACTTGGAGATAGACTATAGCAGGAAACTTCATAACTTTCCATTTGTTCTGTGGATGGGGGTGGGGGGGCCTCTAATTTCGAAACACCCGGTATATATGTATATGTGCTTTTGTTTGTGTGTGTATGGGTGGGTGTGCATGTGTGTGTGTGTGTTTGTGTGCGTATTAACATCTGAAAATATTTGCCCGGTCAACCGTAGTAGTATTTTCATTTATTTTATGACAACCTTTTCAGAGCTGCAATGCCAAATTGTACAGATCACTATTCATAAAGCATTGATTAATTATATCGTCAAAATATAATATTGTAAAATTTCACGAATTATCAACTCTGAAAAAAATATACAACCATAATCTCTATCGCAGAACCAACATTGACAAAGATCGTATCCATTATTTCATCCCTGTATTGAATATTCTTTTTGAAAAAAAACAAATCGGATAATTCGAATGACTGGCAGAACAAATGATGAACTTTGTTGCGTATATTCGCATTGAAATATGTACACGGTGCCTAGTAACTGAACTTTAAATGTATTTTTTTCCATAACACTGTCCTTCTCTGAAGAGAGAACATTCTCTCTCTCTCTCTCTCTCTCTCTCTCTCTCTCTCTCTCTCTCTCTCTCTCTCTCTATGCTTTACTCTTCTACTCATTTGTGAACGTAAACAGGTAAATGTCTATATTCAATTCTTTTAGAATATAGAATTCTATTTTCACCACATGTTATAACCTATTGTTAGTGTATATTGCTAATATAAATACATACACTAATGCTGTAATCATTTTCTTCTTCAACAAGATGTGCTGGGTTATTACATGGAATATTCAAGATATTTGACGTCAAATACATGCATTTCCTATAATATGGACACACT